>NC_058132.1:184622195-184646519 GCF_016433145.1 Gracilinanus agilis | reverse complement strand
CACCTGCCCATCTCTGTCTGTTATACCCCTTTACAGAGATATCCTCTTCATAACCTCCAAGTAAGGGGAAGAGAGATTAACATCCTTGGGGCTCTCTAATAATCATCCTTACACATTCAACATCTATCTTTCTCAGCCAATCTTCTTGACAAGGATTTTTCTGTTTGGTGCCTCTGTTCCCACTCTTTTCACTCTTAACTTAAATTTATCATTCAAGTAAAACTGTTCTAGCCAAAGTGAAGAATGATCCCTTAATTTTTTCAAATCTTGGTAAATAAGTTATGGTTCAACTTCTCAATCACTCACCCTATAAATGCAGTCCACCATAAATATATAAATATATATGCATATATATACACACATACATATATGTTTGTATACATAACTATGTGTATATGTGTATACATACACATATGTGCATACACACATGAGGTATACAAAGATGTGTCATCTTTGTCCTCAAGGACCTCACATGGTAAAGGGGAATATAACATGTAAATAAACAAAATATGTACAGAATGACTGGAAGCAACTGGAATGACCAATAAAGGCCTCTGAAGCAGACAAAATTTAAAATGATTCAGGATGAAGCCAGAGAAATTAAGATGCCCAGGTAAAAAATGACTATATTCCAGGAATAGGGAACAGACAATGAAAAAGGTGGAGTCATCTTTGAGGAATGGCAATTAGATCAATATTAGGGCCAATGGAATATCTGGTTGATACCCCAGATTAGGTCCTCATCACTCTTTTCCTGGAATATTGAAATAGCCTTCTAACTGATTTCTTTGCTTCCAGCCTCTCTCTACTCCAATACACCCAACATCTGGCTGCCAAAATGATTTATTTTTCTAAAATATGGTACTAATGATGTCACACACTTCCTTTACCCCATCCTCTATGAAACCTTTAACTCAACTTACTAAGTTACAATGATTTTCTATTAACTCATGTTCAAACATGAGCTGCTAAATATTAAAGAATTTTATAATCTTCCCTTTCTTATATTTATCATCTATTTATACAGAACCCCCTTCCACAAAATTTACTATACTATATTTTACAGGCCTCTATATATGCCTCAAAGATGATACCATCTCCTTTTTCATTGTCTTGAACCTTGAACTCAATTGCAAGTGAGTCTGTACATAGTTTGCTTATATCTAGTTGTTTGCACATTATCTCCCCCATTGTGGTCCTTGGGCAGAGATGGCTTATGTCTTTGTACAATTAATATTTTGTACAATGTTTGCCCCATGGTAGGCCCTTAAATGCTTGTTAACTAACTAAGTGCCATTTCTTTCTCCCCATAATATTTGAAAATTACAGGGGTGTGCTAACAAATGCATAACATTCATTTCTCTTACTTTCAAATTTAATCAGCATTATAAACATTTTTAAAATAGTATCTTATGTCTATACAACTGATATGTGTGCTGATTTCTAAGCTCTAAATGGTTGCAATGAAAATTTAACAATTATCTCTCAGAGTCCATTTAAACTGGCTCTACCACATCCTGGAAGCTGATATTATTGTTAATCTGGTATGCAGATGAGGAAATTGAGGCTCAGAGAGTTTAAGTAACACATATTGGACCTCATAGCCAATAAGTTTCTGAAGTAAAATTGGAATCCAGGTCTTCTTTATTTCAAGCCCAAAACTTGATTCAACTAACCCCACTGTCTCTATTTTGTAAATGCTTATCATGTTTCCAGTTCTGTGGAAAATGCATAATTACCTAAAACAGAGTGGATTCCATCCTTCATGAAACTTACAGTATATAAGGGAAGTATCACACACTCACATAGATAATTATGATATAAAAGGACATGCCCTGGATATTGAATTTGGAAAATGAACAAAAGTAAATTATGACCTATATAACCTATGACTTGAACAGAGGAATAATGATGGCAGTAATGGTTTTAGATTTCTTTGCAGCATTTGGAACCAATTTATCTCACTTGAAGATCTGTAAAAGCTTCTCCATTTGCCTTATAGGGTCATGTCTTCAACAAATGAATTTATTATTATGACCATATTGTCTTCTATTCTCTTTTCCTCTATTTCCTTAGTTTTATAATGCTTAAAGGACTGTTAAGAAATGACCTGATATTGTTCTCAAGAAATTATTTAGGGGGCAACTGGGTAGCTCAGTGGATTGAGAGCCAGGCCTAGAGACAGGAGGTCCTAGGTTCGGGTCCGGTCTCAGCCACTTCCCAGCTGTGTGACCCTGGGCAAGTCACTTGACCCCCATTGCCTACCCTTACCAATCTTCCACCTATAAGTCAATACACAGAAGTTAAAGGTTTAAAATTAAAAAAAAAAAAGAAAAATAAATTATTTACTCTGACAAGGAAATTCATATGTATTCCATCATTTTATTTCACTTTTGCGTTCCATATTCACTTTCTCTCTCCAGTCCTTTCTCCTGCCACTGAGAATACACAAAATACAATACACATTATATACATGAATTTATGCAAAGTATTATCATTAGTCATGTTATAAAATTTTTAAACTCAAAGATAAAGTAGGATAAGTTCATTTTAATCTACCCTCAGAGTTTATCCATTCTCTCTCTGGAATTGGATAGTATTTTTCATAATGATTCCTTGGGAACTATTGTGGATCATTTCACTGATCAGAGTAACACAGCCTTCCACAGTTGATTACCATGGCAGCATTGCTTAAAGGTTATACAATGTTCTTCTGGTTCTATTCATTTCACTTTGTATCAATTGATATACATCTTCCAATGTTTATCTGAAATCATCAATATTAATCCATCACAATCATATGCCAAGCATGTTCAGCCATTTCCCAATTGATGTGCATCCTCTCAATTTCCAATTATTTGTCACCATAAAGAACTGGCATAAATATATTTGTATGTTGGGTCATTTTCCTTTTTGTTTGGCCTCTTAGGGATACAGACCTACTAGTGGTACTTTGAATCAAAAGGTATGAATAGTTCTGTAGTCCTTTGGGCATGATTCCAGATTATTCTCTTGAATAGTGGGACCACTTCATAACTCCATCACAAAATACACATTTTGTATGAAATGTGCCTAGAATATCACCTTCATTGTCCATCCTACTATCTTATAAATCATCCATTTAGAAGATAACATACCTATAAGATAATTAACAAATCATAATTATATACATACAAAGTTATGTATGTATACATACTCATATATGCACATGTATAGGTATGAAAATAAAGTTTCTTCAGGGGCTTCCTTTGAAAAGAAAGCATTTCTTCTTACAAAGTTGTTCATTCAATAGAGAAAACCTATAATTCCATTTAAGCTCCCACAGTTCATTAAATAACAGAGGATGCATTCTCAGTTTAATACTTACCTTTCCTTAAGCTTTGTTCTTAAACTCTAAAATGATATGAATAAATGAATGAAGGAATACTTGCTGTGTACCAAGGGTTCTGCTCAAGTTTGGAGATAAAAATTAAAAATTGCACTAGCATGTTCTCTTGAGTTCATTTCCTAATGGCAGTGATGAGGGAATTATGGTAGGGAAGATTATTTTGATTCTGAAAGTTATCGTGTTAAGTAGTGTCACAGATATGAAAGTTAATGTATACTTTCCCTAGCAAGGTCAGTACTGACTTATTTATTCTTTCAGAAAGTTATAGTGGGCATTGGCTTTTGATGCTGACAAAGCAGCTAAAAGATTGTTAGAAATAAAGAGACATATGACTGAGGTATCCTAGATAGAGAGGAAACACTCACTAATTAGGATAGGGCAGGGCTTCTAAAACAAAAAGGGTTAAGTCAGCCAGACAAGATCAAAATCAACACCATATTTTTGTTTGACCATTGGAAGAGAAATGTGTTTTCCTTATGTTAATCCCATGGTAATACTATTATAAATACTTTCTTTTCATTTATGGAAATACACACACATCCTCACAATTTGATTACATATGTGTGAATAAAATTTTGCCTTTCAGAATAAACAATAGGGTTGAATAAATATGAATAACATGCAATTTGTTTAATTTGATTGAATTTATGACCTTTCTTTTGGGGGCATTAGATCTTTCAGCAAAAAAATACAACATGTCATGGAATGTGTTTGAGGATTTGGCTGATACTTTCACAGGCTGCTAACTGTGAAAGTATCTGAGCTACAGATTAAATAGGCCATGAAATCCAAATGTGGGCACACTCTAGTATTAGATATATATGATTTAAAAATATCCAACCTGAGTATTATTTGTGTCAGAGGAAAGCCACAACTGGGTTAGTTTTCAATTTCAGTGGAATATTTAGGGAAAAGAATTATAGACTTTATATGAAAGTTTAGAGTAGATATGATTCTTTGTCCCCAATTCAGCAGCAGGGGCCACAACTGACCACCTGAAACCCCAGGTGCCAGGTTGGGAGCAATTAGTTCCATAGCAATGCCTGACTACTTGGCAGACTCCTTTAGAAGCAGTTGTTCAGACCAGGCGCTCTTAAACTGCCTTGAGGATTGTCATATGTCTTAGCAACTGCTGAGTTCATGGAATCCTTTTAGAATTCTTGACCCACAATCCTCTGGTTTGTTTGGATGCTCAAGTGAAATCAAATATCTTTTAATAAGTTCAATTGCCCCACCAGATCAAATCAACACTGCAAAATTCTATTTTGTTTGTTGTATCATTATGGACAACAGTCTTGCTTATGTATCTTATCTTGGCTTGGAGGTGAGTTTGGATTCTTGCTGGCAGAGACTTCATGGATTGGGCTCAGTGATAATTTGCCCTGTTGTCTGAGGACCAGGTGTGGGGGAGCTCATTATCAGAATGTTGGCCATGAAGAGATGTAGATTTTGACCATAGAGATATATGAAATAGAAAAATGAACACAATATATAAAAGCCCTTGGTTATTCTCCTTATATTTGCACCATAAATGTTGCAGAATGTCAGAAAATGTAAGAGAGGGTGCTGATAATTCCAAAGTTTTTAGTATTTCTTTATGCAAACCTTATTTTAACTGTTGACTCTCCAAATATATGATGTCTGTTCAGTGACAAATAAATGTTTATGTTGAATCATTCTTTTTTTAAAAACTTTTATCATATGGCTTGGAATCAACATCAGGCTCCAAGGCAGAAGAATGGTAAGAGCTAGGCAATTGAGATTAAATGACTTGTCCAGGGTCACCCAGCTAAGAAGTGTCTGAGGCAAGATTTGAACCCAGTATCTCCTGTATCCAGGCCTGGATTTCTATCCATTGAGCTAATCTAGCTCCTCCTCAATCATTCTTAATAATATTTCAAAATAAATGAAATCTGAAGACATAAAAGAGTAGCAGTTAAATGTGAGATTAGATTAGATTTTCCTCACGCAATCAAAGAAGAGAGTTGAAAGGGATATTTTTATCTTCCAACTAAAGACATTAGGAAATGCCAACTCATAAAACATTTGACCTTTCCCCTTGGATTTCTCCTATGGAGCATAAACAAAAGATAATCGTAAAGATAACTCTAACATATTTGAGATGGAGAAGCAGAGGAAGCATATGAAGCACTTGACAAAATCCTCTAAATTAAGACAGTACTTACCGTGATATTCAGTGACAACTATGAAAGTGGAGAGTATAGACATTGATTGTGAATATTTTATTGAATATAGAAGTTAAGTCAAATCAAGTCAACAGGGATTTATAAACTGTGCCAGGCACTCTGCCAGGACATGGGAATACAGAGACACCAAGAAAGGTCAAAATTGTTCCCACCTTCAAGGAATTTAGAATCAAATAGGGGAGGCAGCACATAAATGAGTAGACATACCCATGATATGAAAAGAGTAGAAGTGATAAACTGTGAGAGAGGAAGACCTTATTAAATTGGAGATAAAGGAAAGTTGTTTTAAAACACTTGACATGGCATAAACAATTTCGTGCACACACATACTTGACTTTATATTAAAACAAGAAATGTCTGATTACTGAAATGTGAGCCATTTTGGAATCACTAGTCTGTGAATGTTTAGAAAATAAAGGTCAACATTAACACTGATTAGAAGGAAAGATAAAAATGAGAAAACATTGGGCATATTATAGGTAACTGATTGTAGGGTTTTGTTTTATTTAATCTGTGAATTTCTTGTTTAAATTTTTCATATTTAAAGTTATGAGTATTGGTTTATTTTTTCCTTCATTTATCTCTAATATTTATTTTTCATTTTTTTATTTTTTCACCCTTCCCTTGTGAATACAGCAGTATCTCTTCAATTACTTTAGCTTCATTTTTTAGGTGACCCTAGTTAAAGGGATTTTCTTAATCTCTCCCTCTGTCTCTTTGGGAGGCTAGAGAACAGGATTTCTGTTTTTAAAAACCCTTACTTTCTGTCTTGGAGTCAATATTGACTCCAAGACAGAAGAGTGGTAAGGGTAGGCAATGGGGTTAAAGTGATTTGCCCAGGGTCACACAACTAGGAAGTGTCTGAGGCCAGATTTGAACCTAGGATCTCCCATCTCTAGGACTGGCTCTCAATCCACTGAGCTACCCAGCTGCCCCCCAGATAACAGGACTCAGTGAGTCAGAGCTGAAGATTCCATTACCAGGGAGACCAGGACTATGAAGAGGAAATAGCTGCTCCTCTTACAGGAAGTTAAGAGAGACAATTGGTCAGTGAGGAGAGAAAGAAAGTAGCCATGGTCAGTTGGGGGTCTTTTACCTGTAGGATCTCTATAGAGCTCTGAAGCAAGGATCTGCTGGCAGTTGGCTACTGACAATTGGGCTGCTATAGTAAACTGATTGAAGAAGCGAGTGAGTAGTGGTTGTCTATTATTTAGGGAGTTAAGGTAGTTAGTGAATAATTTATAAACAGAGTAGGGTAGATAAGTCTGGCATGCCAGGCAGAAGAAACTGTCCTCAGAAGACAGAGATAGGTTTAGAAAATTTTAGGTATACTTATAGGGTATAAGATTAATAATTTCTCTTTCCTCTTTTCTTTCTATTTGTACTTCTTTCTTAGATTAAACAAAGTTCCTGCTAAATTGCTCTTCTCACTTTGTCAAACTCCTTAATTTAATCTTTACACCCTCTTCTCTGTGGTTCTCTTTCCTACACCAATGACCCCTCCTCCTTTTAGGTGGAGGGAATATTAAGAAATAACTCTTTTAGGAGTTTGACTTAATGATACCCATTTTTTTCTTCTTGTATTTGATTATTTATTTTTTCCTCTTTTTTTACCCTCACTCAATCAAATAGATTTTCTCTTCTCTCTAGCTCTTTAAATATTCTTGCCCATTAAATATTTACATTTTATTTTTGTACCCCTTACAAAAGAGTTCTCTCATTCTCTCCATTATCCCTCTTCTCTTTCCATGAACTCTAGATTTTCTTCTTATGATTCATTATCCCTTTAAATATATAATCTCTATTCTCTGTATTCCTTATAGAGTTAAAATATATAACCTATCCATTTTGAGGTCCATCTTATAGGCAGTTTCTGCCATAGCCTTTTAGATCTTTCTGGATGAATTACCCTTTCCCACTGGATCTCACTTAGAACAATGCCAGTTATTACAGGTGAGAAAGAGGATACTGCCCCCTGGTAGCACTCAACTCCCAGTCATGTCCCAGATTATGAAGCTTGTCACTCATCATTTAACAACTTAGGTCTCTGCCCCAAATGATTTTCTAGGGAACAGAAATTGCTCCTAGCTGGATACTGACCTCTTTCAAATTTAGTGGAGTGCCACACAGCAAAGCATTCCCTAACCCAAAATACCCACACAATGTCCTGTCCCATTCACTCTGTCTCTTAGTTCTCTGTCCAAGTATTTCAAAATGTTGCCACATGGTTGCTACTGGATTTGGAGGTGATTTCTGTCCTTTAGAGTTTGGATTTTAGGAGATGAGAATGAGTGTGAGGGTGAGCTCTATTTCAAGAAATGTGCCTTCCCTTCTACTTCTGTTCCAGAATGAAAATTTTTGTAGCAAAGTATGCTGCCACAGACCTGGTCAAAATGTTGCCTCAGTAACCTGGAACAAGAATATTCATGTCCCTAAAGTTGGAGGAGTAAGGCATGGAGGTGAGTTTTTAAAAAGTCTTTGGGTCAGATCACTGGATTATCAAGTATAGCCGAGCTGTTGGTAACATGATGGGGCAATGGAAGAAGATATACTTTGTGAACTCGTGGTAGGTAGTAGCTAATTTTTTTAGCCTTCTTTCATTTTCTGATCCTCCTAGACCAGTGATGGGCAAACTATGGCCCATAGGTCAAATGCGGCCCCCTGAAAAATTCTATCTGGCCTTGCGACATTATTCCTAATTTGATGACAACGACAAGTAGGATACAATACAATGAAACTTCAAAAGAGTTGCCTTAGAAACAGACTGACAGATGAGCATTTCCTTTCCTTTGGCCCCCTCTTTAAAAAGTTTGCCCATTACTGTCCTAGACTATGGAGAAATCAAAAATTGCTGTATCTCAGGCACATAATTTCTGATTTAAAGAGATTTGAGAGTCTGAACAATTGAAAAAAAATGTGTACATCTCCATTTTATAGGTCATGTAACCTGGAAATCCACCCTGTGTAAATTAAGGCAGATTCAGCCCTACCTATTTAGACAGTTTTTTGGACTAAAAAATGTTAAAATAGGTGAAGTGATTATTACCATTTCTGCAAGGTTTCATTGAACCAAAATAATTTCCACAATAAAGTGGCATAAAAGGCATAAAAGCTATGTCAGGTGGCAGGCATTTGACACATTTGAAGGAAAACAACATGGAAGTCAAGAGCAACACTAGTTTCATGTATGAGCTTACTTGTGAAAAAATATAGAGGCAGCCAATGGAAGAGTTTAAGTAGAATGGCTTTTAAAAAATGAGTCTAGATGGCTACATGGCCATCTAAGTTTAGATGTCTGTTAAATTATTTTAAATATGTATTACATTTATTTTGATTTATTTATTGTTATACCTTATTAATGATATTATATGATATATTATTATGTTTATTCATATTAATATTAATATGCATTATGTTAATATGGTAAATAAAATTTTAAAGTAAATATGTATTTAAAATTTACATCATATTATGATACAATATAATAGTGAAAGGTTAATGATCTACCAGAATAGTAATAATCAAGAAGCTTTAGTTTAATTCATAACAGGGATTTTTAGTGTTTCAGATTAGTGGAACTGACATGGAAGTTGGGATTGGGAATACTAATGTCTAGACAACATCTATATAGTTAAAGGACTAAACAGGACTTTTTTTTTTACAGCTAGACTTCTAGACAGCATCTAGACTAGTGATTCCCAAAGTGGGTGCCACCACCCCTTGGTGGGTACTTCATGGAACCAGGGAAGCATTGATGGCCACAGGTGCATTTGGGGGCAGTGAATAACTGTAAGGGGGTGGTGATGGTATGTAACAATGGGCACTAAGTAATATTTTTTCTGGAAAGGGGGTGGTAAGCCAAAAAAGTTTGGGAACCACTGATCTAGACAATCTAGAGGATATCTAGAAAGCTAGTTGGCTACATGTTGTCTAGATTGCATCTAGATAGCACCTAGACAGAATCTTGATGGTGGCTAGTGTTATAAAAATGTAAATAAGGTCATCTGAATGGGTCTACTAAGGCAATTTGGGTGTGAGGAAAGATAAAGGGGATATAGGTGGTTATAAGGTGATTGGAGGAGGAAAGAAGGCATGGGAAGGTATGTAGGATATAAAGGAAATGGGGTATGTAGGAGAGGGCAGCTCAAACAGGTTTATTCTCTGAGGCTTGCGACAGAGAATACAGGGAGAAAACTAGGGCCAGTAAGAAGTGTTTAGGTTTGGCTGGAGGATTTTTCTTGTTAGTTTCTAAAGTCCCTTGAGGGAAGAGTTGAGAGGGCCCCTCCCAGCCAGTCAAACTGATGGCTGGAGGAAGTCTAGGGTGGTTACTTCCTGCCAAGATGGATACCCCCACTTCTTTCAAGAAATTAAAAGAAAATGATTCCTCCCTCTTTAGCCCTTGCCTCAAACTTCTATACGATGATTCACCAGAGGCTTTGAGTAGGTAACAAGGGTATTTATTAATATCAGGATCAGTCAGAAGGGGAGAGGGGTTCAGGGTTTTCTAATTGCTGCTAGGGAGAGGGGTGATGGTTGGGGATAGGTCACGGAGAGGTTGAGACAGAGAGAGTCTGGCTCTGCCAGTCAGGAAGATTTGACTGCCTTTTAAGTAAAGTTTTATCAAATCATTAAAACTAGGGGTAACTTATTTGAGGATACTCTACTTGCCTATAGAAAACTAAACCCACAATGTCTAATCACCAAGCCTCCCTTACACCAGGACCCAAAGGAAATTTAGGGAAGGGGAGGGATGGAGATGGGAGATCAAGGAGAGATCCATAGAAATGAGATAAGTACAAATTTCCTCAAGACAAAATAAGCACAGGCCAAGGCCGAAGCAATTAGGCCAAAGCTAAATGGTTAAGCCAAAGCAAAAGCCTCCAGCCACAGCAAAAGCCAGAAAGCAAAAGCCCTGTCAGTTGGAACTTCACCTCTATTTATAGTTTTAAGTTCTAACTGACTTTCTGAAGATTCTAAGACTTCTAACTGACTTTTTGTGACTGTTAGAAATTATAGAAGTAAAAAGTTTCTGTTAGCCACCTTGCATTACACTTGAGGCTGAACAGCATCTAGAAGGCTATTTGGCATCTACATCTTGACATCTATTAAATTATTTCATATATGTGCTGTAATTATTATTTTTATTACATAATATATTATGTTATAATAAATTAAATATATTGTTATATATTTGCATTTTTATAAATACTTATTCAATAAATATAAATAAATTAAATAATTATGTCTGTTAAAATTATAAGAGATATCTATGTTTTGATATAGTAGTGAAAGGCTAATGATATACTAGGCTAGTAATAATAAAGAGCCTGTAGGTTGTTGGGTTAATTCCATTACACTACTCAGGGTACTCACATAGAGCAAGGTTTTCATACCTACCAGTGAGGAGGTAATATAACAATAGACTTTAATACATGGATTTCATATAAGTATACATGTATGCATGCATACACACATGCATACATAACTGTACATACATATCTGTGTGTGTACATATATATATATATATATTCATGTTAAAAATTCCTACTCTAAATAGCTAGAATTAAAGAATATAATATTCATTCATGCACATACCGGGGTAATATTGCTGATATGTTTCTGACCACTTGGGCATGTGCTGTGAGTTTTCTTTTTTGTTATAAGGACCATTGTTTTTCCCTCTTTCTGCCAAACTGGCTGAAGTCTTTTGAGTGCATCCTGTGGTCACAAATCAGAGCCCAACTGTCCAACACTGAGCTATGTCTTTGGCATCATTAGCATGGCATCCTAACTGAGCAAACCAAACACAAACTAAAAGAGCATCTGTCCACAAAAAATATTTTGAGATATTCAAAGCAAAGATAAACTACCTAGAGAAGTACACAAAAATAAAATTAAAAAGTGAGACAAAGGATATTAAAATGTCTTATTAGGCTCACAAGCTGATTTTTATTTTCTTGCTTTTTGGAGGGGTTCCATGCACGTGATCGTATGCTTATTTCAAGAATTGTTTACTACATTCTTGAAGTTCTACAGGAAAAAGTGATTCTAACTATTTATATTCAGAAGAACAAAATAACTGAATGTACTGCACTATTACATCATTGCTGAAGATTTGGCCTACATCCAGCCTGCAGAGTTGGCATGGCTCAAGAAAAGAATTGTCTAGTTGCATGTCACATTTGAAAAGGGTATATGGAGAAACTGGAGAAAGTACAAGGAAGAGCAACAAAAATGATTAAATAGATGGAAAAATTGGCTCTCTAAAGACGAATGGATTGTGATCTGTTTATCAAAAAAAAAAAAAAGAAAAAAAAAGGGACTGCTTTGATTGAATGTCTTCAAGTACATAAAAGCTTATTAACAGATGAGTAAATAGTTCTCCATAGTAATAGTTATCTTTTACATAATGTTTGCAAAATACTTTAAAACTATTAACTCATTTTATCCTCACAAGAATCTCAGGTGTACATTGTATTGTTCCTCTTATTTTATGTTAAAAACTGAGGGCCAGTGATTGTAGTATCCATTTATTTCAAATATCATCTATGTTATGTGTTATTTAGGATTTCTGGGGATCCATTTAGAGCTATTTGGTGCTCATTTGGGCTTTTAAAATGACAAACTTCCTGTGGACACTTGGAAAACTACATTTTCCATGGTTCAACAGGTTTCCTGTTTTGGATGACATCTTCAAGGTAAAGTCCAGCTTTAAATATTGGGAATTTGGGCGTTACTTGTTCTTTGCTACCTGAGCGTGCTCCCTGGGGAACATAGAAAGGATTAAGGAAGGTACAGAATGTAATGGCAGAGGCAGAATTTTTGAAATAGCCAGGTGTGTTGTCCGGTTTTATTCTATCAACATGAGCATAAGTAAAATATTAGTTTTCCTCATAATATCAGCCTTTATCAATTTTAATCATTACAACCACTGGCCCTTCTATCATCTAAAGTAGATGCCATAGTAAAGGAGAATATCACAGACTTGAAGAGAAGAAAGAATGTAGTCTAATTTATTTTTTTTAAACCCTTGTACTTCAGTGTATTGTCTCAAAGGTGGAAGATTGGTAAGGGTGGGCAATGGGGGTCAAGTGACTTGCCCAGGGTCACACAGCTGGGAAGTGGCTGAGGCCGGGTTTGAATGTAGGACCTCCTGTCTCTAGGCCTGACTCTCACTCCACTGAGCTACCCAGCTGCCCCTAATTTAGTTTTAAAGACAAATTTATTTTATTTTATTTGATGTATTACATATTTTCAGTTCCAACTTTTCCTACCCTTTATCTCCTCTCCTACTCATTTGGAAGTAAGAAAGATACCTTTTATACTTTGAAGTCATACAAATAATATATTAGTCATGGTCTGGGGATGGGTAGGAAGGAAAAAAGTTAAAAATATATTTCAATTAGCATGATGAACCCATCAGCTACTCCACTGTCTTTTCTAAGAAAAGCCCAAATGGCACCAGAAAGAATCAGAATCTACCAAAATGACTGAGCAAGAACAATCATGAAGTCATTCTTTTTTTGGCTTCATTTGCCTTCCTTCATAGTTCCCACTAGTAAAGTTAAGAATTATGTTCAAATATGCCTCTTTTCTAGTACTCTCTAGAAGTGGTTAAGGCTCCTCCCAAAAAAAGTTCATTGTTATTTTAATCTAACAATAAACATAGGTACAAGGATCATACACAAAGAATAGGTGGGCTTTATATGAGGAATATAGTGATGTATCAATATTAGGAAAACTATCAATATAATTGATCTTTTAAATAATAAAATCAATAGACACCAAGTGATTATCTCAATATATGTAGAAAAATGCTTTTACTAAAATACACATTCCTATTAAAAGCACAAGAGAACATTAAAATAATAAATATGGTCTCTCTAAAATCATGAGCAAGCATCATCTGTAATGGGAATAAATTTGAAACCTTCCCACTATGATGAGGGATGAAGTAAAGATATACATTATCATCACTACTACTCAATATTGAATTAGAAATGCTAACTATAACAATAAGAAAAAAATTGGAGGAATTAGAACAGGCAATGAGGAAATAAAGCCATCACACTTCTCAGATGATATGATGGTATACTTTGAGAATCCTAGAGAATCAACAACAACAAAAAACTTACTGAAACAATCTAGCAAAGCTGCAAGTTAAAAATAAACCCCCAGAGTTCAACAGCATTTCTCTATACTACAAATAAATCCCAAGAGCAAGAGATAGAGAAATTCCATTTAAAACAAATGTAGACAATATAAAACACCTGGAAGTCTACATGCCAAGACATACCCAGGAACTATATGATCACAACTACAAAACACTTTTCACACAAAGACAGGCCTAACAATTGAAAAAAAATAAAAAGAACAGTAATTGTCAATGTATAGTAAGAGTCATTTTAGTAAAAATGATCATTCAACCTAAATTAATTTATCTATTGAATGCCATAAAAATCAAACTACCCAAAAATTATTTCACAGGACTAGAAAAAATAATTTTAGAAATCCAATAATTTATAAAAGGAATTAATGAAAAATAGCATGCAGAAAATTGGCTAATATGTGCTGGTTCTCAATTTGTATTATGAAGTGGAAACCATTAAAAAATCTGGTACTAACAAAAAAATAGAATTGTGGATCAATTGAATAGATTAGGTACTTGACTCATAATACTAAAGTATTAGTATTAGTAGTAACAGTATTAAAAAGAACAACAATGAGGAGACAACATATCAAAAGCTATGGGATACAGCCAAAGCAGTACCCGGAAAAATTTACATTGTTGAGTACCTATAGCAGCAAAATGAGAGGAAGTAGATCAATGGTTTGGGCTTGCAAATTAAAAAATTAGAAAAGAACAAATTAAAAATCCTCAGATAAAAACTAAATTGGAAATACTATGAATTAAATGAGAAATTAATAAAATTGAAAGTAAAAAAAAACTATTGAAATAATAAAACTAGAAGCTAGTACTATGAAAAATCAAATAAAATAGATAAAGTACTGGATAATCTAATAAAAAAAGAAAAAAGAGAATAAAATTAATAGTGTCAAGGATGAAAAGGGTGATCTCAACTCTTATTAAGAGGAAATTAAGGTATTAAAATTATTTTGTCCAATTATATAGCAAAAATATGATAATCTAGGTGAAATGAATGAATATTTAAAAATATAAATTGCCTAGATTAACAAAAGAGGAAATAGAATACTTAAATAATCCCATCTCCTTTCGTAAATATATAAAGAACTGAGTCAACTTTATAAGAATTCCACACATCCTCCAATTGAAAAATGGTCAAAGGATATGAAAAGGAAATATTCAGATGAAGAAATCAAAATTGAAATCAAAATTATCTTAGTCATATGAAAAAATGTTCCAAATACCTATTAATTAGAGAAATCAAAATTAAAATAACTCTGAGTTGCTACCTTAGATCTATCAAACTGGCTAATATAATGAAAAGGAAATTGATGAATCTTGGAGGGGATCTAGGAAAATTGGGATCTTCTTTTAAAAATTTAAACATTTATTAATATTGATTTTTAACATGGTTACATGATTCATGCTCCTACTTTCCCCTTCATCCCCTTTCACTCCCCCATCCATGGCCGACACACATTTCCACTGGTTTTGTCATGAGTCCTTGATCAAGACCTATTTCCAAATTGTTGTTAGTTGCATTGGTGTGGTAGTTTCGAGTCTACATCCCCAATCATGTCCGCCTCAACCCATGCATTGAAGCAGTTCTTTTTCTTATATGTTTCGTCTCCTGCGGTAATTCCTCTGAATGTGGGTAGCGTTCTTTACCATAAATCCCTCATAATTATCGTGTGTCATTGCATTGTTGCTGGTAGAGAAGTCTATTGCATTCGATTTTACCATAGTATATCAGTCTCTGTGTACAGTGTTCTTCTGGCTCTGCTCCTTTCACTCTGCATCAGTTCCTGGAGGTCTTTCCAGTTCACCTGGAATTCTTCTAGTTTATTATTCCTTTGAGCACAATAGTATTCCATCACCAGCATATACCATAATTTGTTCAACCATTCCCCAATTGAAGGGCATACCCTCCTTTTCCAGTTTTTGGCACTACAAAAAGCCCAGCTATAAATATTTTCATACAAGTCTGTTTATTTATGATCTCTTTGGGGTACAAACCCAACAATGGTATGGCTGGATCAAAGGGCAGGTATTTTTTTTATAGCCCTTTGAGCATGATTCCAAATTGCCAGCCAGAATGGTTGGATCAGATCACAACTTTCCATTTAGTCCTGGTATTTTCTGTGAAAATACTTGGAAATCTTCTATCTTGTTGAATGCCCAAACTTTCCACTGGAAGTATATAGTCAGTTGTGATGGGTAGGTGATCCTTGGATGTAGACCCAGTTCTCTTGCCCTTTTGAATATCATATTCTAAGCCTTGTGTCCTTTAGTGTGGAGGCTGCCAGATCCTGTGTGATCCTGATTGGTGCTCTTTGGTATCTGAATTGTCTCCTTCTGGTTTCTTCTAAAATTTTTTTCTTTTACTTGGAAACTCTTGAATTTGGCTATTATATTCCTGGGGGTTTTCTTTTCTGGGTCTAATGTAGAGGGTGATCTATGGATCCTTTCAATATCTATATTGCACTCTTGTTGTAGAACTTAAGGGCAATTTTGCTGAATAATTTCTTTTAGTATGGAGTCCAAAGTTCTATTAATTTCTGCTTTTTCAGGAAGACCAATGATTCTCAGATTGTCTCTTCTAGACCTGTTTTCTTGGTCTATCACTTTCTCATTGATATATTTCATGTTTCCTTCTATTTTATCAGTCTTTTGACTTTGTTTTATTTGTTCTTTCTGTCTTGAGAGATCATTAGCTTCTGACTGCTGAATTCTAGCCTTTAGGGACTGGTTTTTGGCTATAATCTTTTGTTTTTCCTTTTCACTCTGGTCATTTCTGATCTTCAATTAACTTGCCTCACTTTCCAATTGTGAAATTCTGTCTCTTAAACTGTTATTTTCTTGCCAGATTTTGTTTTCCAATTTGTTTACCATTTCATTTGACTTTGGTGCGTCTTTCTCCAATTGGGAGTTTCTGTCTTCTATACTGTTAATTTCCTTTTGAGCTATTTGCCATTTCTTTCACCAAACCTTTTCCATCTTTCTCATCATGTCAGATTTGAACTCTTCAATAGTTTGTGGCCAGTTTTCATTATTTTGGGAAGGTTTGGATATGATTACTTGTTTGTTCTCCTTTGCTGTTTGCTCTGTTGTCTGGTTTTTATCTGTGTAAAAGTTGTCAAATGTTACAGATTTCTTCTTGATGATCTTTCTGTTTTGGGGTTCTTGTCTCTGGCTTGCCATTATTAGCCCTGCACCCTCTCATGCTTATCCTCACACTCAGGGTCTGTCTGTGTTCTTTAGGCTCCTGAGAACTCAGGTCTAGTTGTTCTCAGGGTTAAGCCTCCTGATCATCCCCTTGCTTGTTCTTCTGCCCGAGGCTCCTTTAACAGTCTCAGGGCCCTGCTTCCACGGTTTTGCACCCCTCTGCACTGGGTCCCCACTAATGGTCCTCACCTGTTCTCAAGATCCAAGTCCTCACCTGTCCTCATGATCCATGTCTGCACTTGTATCCATGCCCACACTTGTGCCTTCTCTCAGGGTCTGTGCATTCTTTAGCCTTTTGGGGTCTTATGTCTTGCTGCTCTCAGTAGCAGGCCCTAGTGACCCCAGATAGTTGCCAAGGACTTAATGCATGCTCCAAACTTGTTCTAACTCTTGTGAGCTGGCTTTGGCACTGTAGGTGGTGTGGGATGGGGGAGGGGGTTGCTCAGCTCATGTTTTAGTGAGAGCTGTTTCACCCCTTTAGAGTATGGAAATGCCCCAATTCCACATACCTCCAATGCTACGCCCTGTTGTGGGGTCCATTTGTTCCTCTGGATTTATTTTTATGTCTTCTTGAGGAGTCCTATATGTTTTGGTTAGAAGAGGTTAAGCAGCTGCTTTTTATTCTGCTGCCATCTTAACCAGGAAGAATGAGAATTCCAATGAGAATTCTTCAAAAATTGGGATCTTAATACACTGAAGCTGGAGCTATGAACTGATGCATTCATTCTGTAGAGCAAATTGGAATTTTCCACAAAGGGCTGTGCATACCATTAAACTTTGCATATCCTTTCAACCAGCAATACCACCATGAGGTCTGTATCCCAAAGAGATTAAAAATAGAAGGTAAGGATATATTTGTACAAAAACATTTATGGAAGCTCTTTTTGTGGTAGCAAAGAACTGGAAAATGAAAGAATGTCCATCAATTGGGAGTGGCTAAACAAAGTGTGGTATATGCTTGTAATGGAATACTTCATGCCATAAGAAATGACAAACAAGATGATCATGAAAAAATCTGGAAAGGCATATGAGATGATACATAATTAAGTGAGCAGAGCCATGAGAACATTGCAGAGCAACAATAGTATACAATAATAAATTCTAAATATAACTTAGCAATTATATCATAAAATTTATCAATAAGTGAGGATATAGGAAAACTAGAAGTGATTCATGAAGAAATGGACTATCCACTGCCATTTAAGAAACTGATGGAATCTGTGAAAAAAAATTACAGCATACCATTCTTTACAAGTTTTCCTTCATGATTTTTTCTCTAGTACATTCTTTCTCTGCAATGTCTTCTTTCACCACATAATTAACATAGAAATATGTATTATGTCATAATGCAGGTAATACATGTGTTAACCATACCATAACATCTTAATACCCTAATGCTTGGGAAGAAGAGATGGGTAGAAGGGAGAAAGAGAACATGAATGACAAAATTTCAGAAAATATTGTTGCAAATTATTGAATTCTATCAACATGAACCTTGGGAAAAATAAATTTTATTTTAATAAACAAGATGGGACTGTGAGAATTTATCACACCAACCACTGCAAAATTTTTCTGATTTTGAACTGACTCCATTTCATACTTGCTCTTGAGAACCCTTAGATGCTAGTTTATGTTAGGGTTTAGACTAGAAATCATATAATCACCACAATGCTCTCCATCATTTGACACTTTCCCACTTCCCCAATGTTATCTCCCAATTCTCCACAACTTTCATCATAGGCTTTATTTAGAAAGTCACTGTTCTCCACAAGCATCGCTTCACTTCAATGACTTCACTTCAAAATTTCTCCCTATATTGGGCATATAAAAAGAAAGAACTTGCTCACCAAAACATGTTAACATGGGTTAAATAGGTTCCTAAGATTCTCAAGTATCCCAATGGCTCTGAAGAGCACATGTTTTGAAAATACTACTTCATCCTCCTTAAAAATGTTTTCTTCAGTTTCCAAGAAAGAAAATAGTAGAACAATCTAAGATAACAAATCACATTGTCTTACCTATATGAAGGAAGTTGGATTTTGATTCTATACCTACTTACCCTAAGAAAGCTGTTTATCATGAGGAAAGTGATTTGTATAAAACTCTAGATAAAAATGAGTTATTTTAGTTATCATTTATTTTGAAAAATGCTCAAGCAAGCTTTTTATCACATTACATTTTCCTTTTGTAATAATTTTTTGTGAAGGTATGACCAAAAAGATTTGGGCTGGTAAGGGTGGGCTCTGATCTTCACTGTAGTGGAAAGTAAATCTCATCAGTGAGAAAACAGATCTCCTCTGCATGTTAGAATGTAGTGTAGAGCTCTGGCTACTGAACCTGGCTCACTGCACCACCTCTTTCACATAAAGAGTCCCAAAGAAATTTCTGGGGCAATTTTCTTTACTGACATTGTCTTGAGAGCTCACTGGCTTTTCCCCATTGTGGTTAGGGACCAAAGACTAGCACCCCAGTTCCATTTGTTTTCTCTGTTTGGTTTCTATTCTATGGAACATCATGCTTCTCCCAGGACAATCTCATCACCATGCAGATTGTCTCTGTTTTTTGATACTTTACTTTCTCAACTTTCTCATTTGCCTCTCTCCTCTTATTAGATGACTGGAGGGTTGAGCCATAAATGTCTCCTGATGCATTCCTTTAAAGAGGGTTCTGAAATTTGAAAGTAATTAAGTCCATTTCCCCTAAGCAGCTCTGCTTGGTTTCCACTTCAAAATATGTCAATTTCTTCCCCTCCACCTTGACCTTCTCCTATCTCTTCCCCAGTTTTCAGTTTCATTTGTTTTTTTTGTTGTAAGCTCTTTGAGTGTAGGTATTCTTTTTATTGTTATTAATCCCTAGTATTTAATTCAGTGCCTGGCACATAATAAGTTCTTAATAAATATTTACTGCATATGATTGAATCAAAATGGTCCATTTAAAAATTTAAAAAAAAAGCTTTTTTAATAAAAAATAATAATTTTAAAAATATGGCAATTTTTTTAAAATTTTCCCTCCAGTATCTCTGGGGAATACTCTCTTCTATAACACCTTTGATACTAGGGGAATAGGTTCAAAACAATTAATTTCCTGTATTTAATTGATCCCACCAATTTCATACAGATATGCAGCACGACTGCCAATTGAATTCTTTTGCTGAGATAGATTTCTAAAAATCCTTTCTTATTCCCTGAAGTATCAATATTGTACTGACTATAAAATCTAGCCTGCATTTTGAATGCTAAATTCCTCTGTCTCACTTTACAAACCTCTAGAACTGTTAAACTGGAATGAAAAAGAAAACAAAATCAAAAAATCAAGGAATAAGGTACATTTCTTATGGTCTTCTAGTTGTGATAGTAATATGAAGTCCCTCCCTTTTCCTGCATGACCACTCCCCAGAAACCATCAAGAAATGATTCATGCAAATGGTTACAGGACATGAATAGGGAGTTTTTATATAAAGAAATCAAAACTGTCAATAAGCACATGAAAAAGTGTTCTAAGCCTCTCATAATTAGGAAAATACAAATCAAAACAATGCTGAGGTACCACCTCACACCTAGCAGACTGACCAATATGACAGTAAAGAAAAATAATAAATGTTGGAGGGAATGTGGCAAAATTGGACCACTAATCCATTGTCGGTGGAGTTATGAATTTAATCCAGCCATTATGAAAGGCAATTTGGAATTATGTGCAAAGGGTTTTAAAAGAATGCATACACTTTGATCCAGCAATACCACTACTAGGTTTGTACACCAAAGAGATAATAAGGAAAAATACTTGTACAAAAATATTCATAGCCTCACTCTTTGTAGTAGCAAAATATTGGAAAATGAAGGTTTGTCCCTTGATTGGGGAATGGTTGAACAAAATGTGGTATATAATGGTAATAGAATACTATTATGCTGTAAGGAGTGATGAACTGTGTTAGGGACTGAGGTCTCAGGATCTGAAAAGGCAATGGTCTGTTGACCCCTGATGTCATGAGGTCCAGGGTCTGAAAAGGCAAAGGTCTGTTGATCCCTGATGTTAGGTTAAGTCCAGGGTCTGACTAAGGTCTGATATACCTCAGTTTCCACATTTCCCACCAACACAATAGCCAATTCCCTCAGTTTCCACATTTCCCAACAAAGTTGTTGATAGAGATTATAATCTTTTCCCAGACTTCTTTCCCAGACTTTTTTCTCCAGACCAAAAAAAAAAAAAAAAAAACACATCTTTTATCAGCACCTGCTTCTCCCGCTTCTTAATTCCCATTATGTCCCTGGTTACTCCCACCTTCAGTTCCCAACTCAAGTCTTTCTTTCTCAAGGCTACATTGTTATGGGAAAGTTGCTTGACTTTTCATGAGAAAAATTCCTTGTGGTTTCTGCCTTTATAAGTTCCTGTATTCATTCAATAAAGTGCACTTGGTTGTCATCAGCAACTGAGGCCCTTCTGATTCCAAACTTTGACTTGACTCTTTTTTTCCCAGCACATACCTGGGGTACTCTTGGGCCCATTCAGCCCCTCCTTTGGGCATTTACAGAACTGGAGGATTTCTATATGAACTGAGAGAACCTCAATGAACTTCAAACAACAACCAACACTCTGCCTCAATGAATGATGCAGAGAGAAATGAACAGAACCAAGGAGAACAGTGCACACAGAAAGTAACATCTTTTGAAGTAATCCAATGTAATGCACTTTGCATCTAGTAGTAATGCAAGAAGCCAAGACCCTTCTGAATGACTTATGGAAAAGAATGCTAACCAAATTGAGAGAAAGAATTATAATAGTAGAAATGCAAAAGAAAAACATAAGACATCACTTATCACATGTATGTATTGGTGTGTAATTTGGAGTTTAGGCTTTAAGTATCACTCTATAGTGAAAATGAATAATATAGAATCAGGTATCAAGTGACAAAATGTATACAACCCAGTGGAGTTATTTGTTTTCTCTGGTAGATGGTAGGGAAGAGCAAAAGTAAAGAAAATGAATTATGTAAACATGGAAAATATTTTTTTAATTTTTTAATAAAAAAATTGGGCATATCCTTGAAAGAATAATATCACTATTAGGTCAGTATCTCCAAGAAATCAAAGATAGAGGGAAAGTACCAATTAATACAAAAATATTTATAGCAGCTCTTTTTGTGGTGGCAAAGAAATGGAAATTGATGGAATGTCCACTAATTGGGGAATGGCTGAAAAAGTTGTGGTATATGACTGTAATGGAATACTATTGTGCTGTAAGAAATAATGAACAAAATGACCACAAAAAACTGGAAAGGTTTATATGAATTGACACAAAGTGAAGTGTGCAGAACCAGGAGGAGCATGTTGAACATAGTAATAGCAACAATGTACAATGATGAATTGTAAATAATTTAACTATTATTAGCAATTCAAGGATCCAAGACTATTCCAAGAAACTCATGATGAAAAAGGCTAGCCACTTCGAAAGAAGGAAATAATGGAGTCTGAAAGCAAATTAAAGCATATTATTTTTTAAAAGGAATGGATCATGGCATTTTATCAGATGTAAAGAAAAGACAGAATAAAAATTAACAAGTCTTTTACAACGCTCATGGACAGTTCACCAGAAACAATTATGGGGAGTGTGTGTGTGTTTGTGTGTGTGTGTGTGTGTGTGTGTGTGTGTGTTTGTGTTTTCTCCACAATCTCTCCAAGAGAGTTATTACAATCCTTCTCAAAAGCATCTTCCATTAGTCCTCTATTTGAAACTTTTACATCAACCAAAGAAGTTTATAGGTTCTACACATCTGATAAACTACCATCAGAGAAATATTTATTAGATGTAGGAAAATCTAGATCCTTTCAAGCAACAGTAATAAAAAGATTACAGTTTTTTCCTCATACATATTTTCTAAGAATTTATTTTACTTTATTTTCTTTTTTTTTCTTTATTATGCTTTTCTTTACTTTCAGAATTAGAAAGAGGAAGGGAGAATAGATTTTTTTTTAATCAGAGAAATCAAGGCATGAAAAGTTTTAGGGAGAAAACTCAAAGAATTCTCCCTTAGCAAGCCTGGTTATACTCTTTACAATTAGCATCATGATTCTCATTCCTGATTATCCCTACAAATCCTGAGCACTTCCTCCTTAATTGAGGAAGATAGAAAATATGGTGAAAGATATGAATGAAAAAGAATATGGGAAAGAAGTTATTTCTGAGAGGCTTACTAGAATGAATCCATTAAGAGGAGAACAGGAGCTCAGTTCACACCCAATCAAGCAGTAGACAAAGGTCCCTTAAACATTTCATATGTTCATTAACCCCTTTGGCACTCTGTTGAAAACTATGGACCCATTGTCTAAGTAATGTATTTAAAACATAAAATAAAATACATCAGATTATAAAAATAATTGTATTAAAATACAATTGTCAAAATCTATATATTTTACATGTTCTTAGCCTAAAGTTAAGAAGAAACTCATTTGATGTCTTCATAGTTTAACAAGAGGTGAAAAGAGACATGAGCAAAAATTGTGAAAATACTGAAATAATGGTTACAAAGAGAAACTATCAGAAAGGAAGCCAAAGAAGTGGCAAATACTGGCATAAACCATGTACAACATTTCAGTGTTGCAGCCTATAAGCTATTTCAAAGAAATTAATAAATTTTTTGAACTTACATTAAAGTAAGAAATGAGGGAATATGACTTTACAAAAGAAATATGGGAGTAATGTCTATGAGCACAATAGCATTTATTGTGAAGTATTTCCCACTGCATGTTTTCTATATTAAAATATAGATTTACTTTGTCATAGAAATTACTGCAACTAGTAGATACAAAAAGATCTAGTTCAGATAGTAGGAGCATTTTATATCATTACTCTTGTACTGTTTTTGAAGTAGGTGAAATTTTAGGGTACATGTTAACTTTATGATTGTTTTTAATGACATTATAAGGGAACAAGGGGGTAAAATCATTTAACTTTGTCCTCCATCTCCTTCCAGCCTCCCTATTTTAAATGAATTTCTCTTCTTTAGGAACTTCTCCACTTTCCTTCTATTCTCTTAGTGTCCCATATACTATCAGGTCATCTCATGGAACACTATTATTGAAGTAATTTCTATCTTAGTATGAATACAAATCTCTATGATTCTTTCAGGAGGATATACATTTATTTAAATTATTTTTAATGTTCCTTTCCTTTCCATTATTTTCTTCCTTCCTTTCCTTCATTTTCCATTTCTTCCTTCCTTCCTCTCTTCCTTTCTTCCTTCCTTCCTCTCTTCCTCCCTCCATCCCTTCTTTCCTTCCTTCCCTTCTTTTCTTCCTTCTTCCCTTCTTTCCTTCTCTCCTCTCCTTCCTTCCTTTTTCTCTTCCTTTCTCTATCTTTTCCTT
>NC_058132.1:184545944-184621811 GCF_016433145.1 Gracilinanus agilis | reverse complement strand
TTTCTCCAGGAATTCTCATTTTCTAGCTAAGACACTGCAAAAATTTTTCAGAGGCACAGGAGAATTATTCCTTAGTACACAAAATTGTGACTGGTACCAGAAAGAGAAGTAAATTGACACAGAAGTCAGTGAATCTCATAATATTTTTCTACTATTACATGAAGGTATTATGTATGAAATTATGAAAAACATTACACTGAATATGAAATGCTTGGACTTCAGCCTGAATTAAACCTATCCATGATATAGAGATAACAGAATATGTGAATGTAGGAAATCAACTTCACTTGGAGAAAGATTGAAATCCAAAGGTGGAACTAAGGAAAATACAGCCCAGGCACAAATAAGAAATCACTAAATCTATCCAGAAGTCCAGGGATTGTGTGAGTTATCACAAATTCATTAATTTCTATCATCTATTTTCTGAAGTTACGTATTTTTCTATTAAATCTTAAAATTCTTTGCTACTTGATTTATGTCCTGTGTATTATAAGTAAACTATATTGTACTGGTAGAGGATCAAACTGTAATCTTATTATTTTCATAAATGATTAACCCCAAACATCATATTCTAAATTTAGGAAAAGTAGTGAAGGTTTCTGTAATTAATGTAAGGAAGAGAGAGTTCTTGATATAGCTCCTTTTTTGTTTTCTCAATAAGGAGGCAAAAAAGAACACTGATATCTTTTGCTTAGGGCAGAAACAAATGGCTATTTATATCTGATAGACTTGGATGGACAATTATACTTCATAAATACATCAACATCTGAGCAGAATTTAATTGGAAATCTAAAAGAAAAGATAACTAAATTTTGTTATCTCTTGCAATACCTTCTATATGAAATCTTTTCTGATCCCCACCAATTGCAAGCATTTTTTCTTTTTAAAAAGCCATGGATTCATTTTTACTTATTCTGCATATTCTTTATATATATCCTTATATAAGTTTATCCTTAACTGAATAAAAGCTTCTTGGGGACAAGAATGGTTACATTTTTGTCACTATATTCAGAGCACCTAGCAGAATGAATGGAACATAGTAGTCACTTAATTAGTATTTGTTGATTGATTAATCAAATTATAATTCATCTTCCTTCCTTTTTTGCAATTCAGACTTGTACTTCATAATGGTAAGGACTATTGATTAAAAATGTCTGGAAGAAGAGAATAGAAGATAAGAAAGTAAACAATCTCCCAAAATATCTATATTACATTCAATTCCAGCACAAGTAAATGAAAATGAGTGATGTATTTTAAATTTAATGTTATCATAATTCCTAGCAATATGTTAACTAATTATATCTTTACCTCTCCCAGATAATAATCTGAAAACTGTCAGAGAAAATTGGTTTGAAGATCAAAAATATGAGGGAAAAACAATCTTTGGGACCTTCATTGGTAATAGTAAATACCTTTGTAGGATTAAAATGTATTTTAAAGACCCTGGGATCTAGGCGAAAGAGTCACTACTCACATACAACAGTTCTATAGCTTTTTAAATATATTTTAATCATACAAAGGAGATACAGGCATGAAAGGTCAATAGCTTTGGGCAAATAACTTCTTCATTAACTCAGAGAATATGTTTGAGGTCTAGGTCAGGTACAGAAGAGAGAAAAGGAATAGGGAGTCCTTAGTTTTTCTTCGCTCTATAGAAACATATTTTAGGGAGTATGTGGGAAGGAAAATTTGGATGATTGAAACCTTTTACTTATAGGCATAGCCAATCTTGTAAAGAATAAGAGAAATTATTTTTCAAACCTCACCAAACAGGGATTTCTCTTGGAGAAGTGAATTTCTATATCAATTTTTGGGATTTCAGAAGTTTTTTGCAACACAACAGGAAGCATACATAGCCTTAGTGAACTACAAAAATGTGTCTCTCACATGCTGATTGATCTAATTCGGTATCCTTGTTTTCTAACAGGGAGAGAGTTGGGACCAATGATAGAAAGTTATTAACAATCCAAGTTTCTAATGATTTTCTGCAATAATCATTTTCTGTAATAAGTGTACATTTAATTTTTTGTGCCTGCGGATTTTATATGAGAATTTAGACGATTTGAGGAGGCAGGAGATGAATAATAACAGTTTATTGGCTTGTGAAAATGATAAAATTTTTCTTCTAAAAAGAAAGCTCACGTTTGATGAAGTGATATCTTGGATAAGGAATAACAAGAATGGCAGTGTTATTGGATCATAGTGTGTATGGGGAGGGTGGGGGGAGATGTGTGTAAAATATGAGGAAACTAGAAATGTAAAATGCAGTCAACTATGAATATGAAACAGGATGTTGTATTTGAGCCTGAGGGTGATATGGAGCCAAAGGAGTTTACTGAATGACATGTTCATATATGAATTACATGCTCATGCTTGAGTTTTGGAAGATCAATTGACAATGTAGTGAAGGACAAATGAGAGACTTGAGAAAGAGAGGCCAAGTAACAGGCTACTGCAATAATATAGATATAAGGTAATGAGGGCCAATATTCAAGTATCAGCAGTATTAGATGAGAAAAGGATCCTTATCCCCCCCCCCAAAAAAAAGGTTATTAAGATAGACATAAGAAGACGTAATTATAATTTGAAATGTGGGGTGAAAACTGAAGTGAGCACATCCATATATTATAGGGAAATTAGGATAAGGGAAGAGTTTTGGGAGGAAATAATGTATTTTCAAGAATGATAATGGACATATTGAATATATCTACAAGATATCCAGCCCAAGATATTCAATAGGCAGTTGAAAATTAGAGACTGGAGGTCAGAAGAGGAGGTAAGGCAAGTTAAGTAAAACTGGAATCATTTGACTAGAAATAATAATTGAAATCAGGTTAGTAGAAGAAATTGTGCAGCAAAATTGCATTTAGCACAAAATAGAGGTCTTAAGAATGAGCACTGGGGGACATACTTATTTAATGGGTGGAATGTAAATGAAAATATACGGTAGGATAAAGAGAAGGAATGATCATACTGGTGGAAAGAGAATAAGGAGAAAATAGTGTCTCACATACACATGCATAAAAATTAATATGAAATGGTTAATTCTCAATGTTAAAGGCTAAAGAAAAGTCAGGAAGATTGATAAAGGCCAATGGATCTAGCAATTAACAGATCACAAAATTTTGGCAAGAACAATTTAAATTAAATGCTAGTGACTACATAGAGCTAAGAATAAATTGAAAAAAGAAGCATTATTTGTTCATATCTATACCTGGGAGTGTGACCACAAAAGAGAAAAAAATATGATGAGAAAAGAAAAAGGATGATAACTGTCAGGGATAGATACAACAAGTGAGGGATATTTGTGGATGTGAGAGGCATGAGGATGTTTGTAGGCAGGAGGGAAACAGCCAGTAGATAAGACTAGATCGAAGATATATGGGGAAATAGAACAGACAATCTGTTGGAGACAATAATATAAGGAAGAGTTACTTGTGTGGGTAGAAGAATTTTCCAGCTCAAGAAAATCCACATCATGTTAAATAAATATAGGTAGTGGGAAAGAAAGCAGGCAAAATATATTTTAATGAAGAGAGGTGAGCATGTGAGGAAAGTACAGAGCTTTTTGCAAAAGACAGTTCCTGAACCCAAGGCATTCCAAATCAAATGAGGGAGACGACATGGGAAAATATATATAAGAAAATAAGCTATCTAAAGGATAAATAGGGGATGATCAGCAGAAAAAAGTCACTAGACTTAAAAGGTGTTTGGAAAATAGTCTTGTAGAAGATGAAATTTTCATTGGAATTTAAAGGAAACAAAGGAAGTAAGTAGTCAGAGATGAAGGGGGAGAATATTTCAGGAATGGGACAGATCCACAGAAAATGGCCAGTGTTAAGTGACTCAGTGTGTTGTTCATAGAATACCGGGAGGCCCGTGTCCCTGGATCAAAAAGTACATGAAAAGAAATTAATAGTAAGAAGACTAGAAATATAGGAGGAAGCCAGTTTTTTTTAAGGTTTTCGATATTAAGCAGAGAGTTTTGTATTTTATCCTGGAAGTGAACAGTCATTGTGGCTAATTGAATAGGGGCTGACATGGTTGGATCTACAGGTAAGGAAAAATTCATTTCAGTGTATTATTGGAGATAAAGCAGGCAGAGGTTAAGGTAATCAGATCCACAAGTAGGGTATTGCAATTATATATGTGTGAAGTGATAAGGACTTACTTCAGAGTGATGGCAGTGTCAAAAAAGAGAAAAGGTCCTATCCGAGAGGTGCCACAAAAGATATATACAGGTTTTTGCAACAGATTGAATACAGAGGATAAGAAATGAGTAGCCAAGTATAACTATTTGTGAGCCTCAGCAATTAGGAAGATGGCATTGCCCTCTAGAGTGAAAAATAAATATAAGTGGCTGTGGTATAAATAAAGTATAAATCGAGTATTTATAGGGTTATTAATTTGTGGTAATGAGCTGGTGACTGGTAAATGAATCATTACAGGTCTTTGATATTCTTGGGCCAACCTTATCTGGGAAAGGAATTTCAGGGAGGGGCTATTAGGTAACACAACAAGATTTATTTTAACTAACTGGGATAGGAAGGGAAGGGAGTGGTATTAACTAACTTATAAACAAAACTTGGATTCGCTCCTACCTAGGGCCAACAGGGCTTCTGTTATTTTTAAAAATGATGAAGATTGATATAATGAGGAAAACTAATATTTTATTTAGGCCCATGTCGGTAGAATAAAATCGACCACAGGCCTATAAAAATGTCAAATTGCTGCCTCAGCCATTACATTCCTTACATTCCCTCATCTTGTCTGCATAGCAAAAGAAAGACCACCTTCAATGACCCCAGGAGTCTTATATCATTCTCTTACATTATAACACTTCCTGTCTGCCTCCATTTTTTACAAGAAGGATCATGGGAAATGTAGTTTCTAAAGGCCTCCAAACATCCACAGGAAGTTTGCCGTACATCCACACATCTTAAGGCTCAAATGAGCCCCAACACCTCCAAATGGAACACCAGAACTTATTTAAATAACACACTTCTCTATTCTGATCTCACTAAATGCCCAGCTGCCTAACTCAAACCTATCCAGAGTTTCCCTAAATGATATTTAAGGTAAAGGAAATCTGAATGGTGAAACAGATCCAACTGAGCAGATTAGGGTCTCACATCTGTTGTCCTCAACAGTGTCCTCTAGGAATCCAGTTGGTAACAGCAAGTAAAATCCAAATTGGAGAGGTAGTAAGGATTTTGATACCAGTCTCCACCACTGTGTGTCTCACCTACAACTCAACCTCTTTCCAGTTAGTGAATGTTCAATGGTTCCTGATTCACAGTATATAAAGAGATAGACCAGATAACACCATTCAGGTGAAAGTCCCAGGGAATAACTGACACACTGCCAGTCACTCACCCAAAGTTCTGGAACTCTGATTTCTTTTTTTTATAAATTTTAAACATTTATTAATATTCATTTTTAACATGGTTACATGATTCATGCTCCTACTTTCCCCTTCCCCCCCCACCCGCATTCCCCCCACCCATGGCCAACACACATTTCCACTGGTTTTATCATGTGTCCTTGATCAAGAACTATTTCCAAATTGTTGGTAGTTGCATTGGTGTGGTAGTTTCCAGTCCACATCCTCAAACATGTCCACCCCAACCATTGCATTCAAGCAGCTGTTTTTCTTACATGTTTCCTCTCCTGCAGTCCTTCCTCTGGATGTGGGTAGCTTTCTTTACCATAAATCCCTCAGAATTGTCCTGGGTTTTTGTATTGCTGCTGGTACAGAGGTCCATTACATTTGATTTTACCATAGTATATCAGTCTCTGTGTACAGTGTTCTTCTGACTCTGCTCCTTTCACTCTGCATCAGTTCCTGGAGGTCTTTCCAGTTCACCTGGAACTTCTCCAGTTTATTATTCCTTTTACCACAATAGTATTCCATCACCAGCATATACCACAATTTCTTCAGCCATTCCCCAATTGAAGGACATACCCTCCTTTTCCAGTTCTTTGCCACCACAAAAAGCATAGCTATAAATATTTTTGTACAAGTCTGTTTATCTATGATCTCTTTGGTGTACAAACCCAACAATGGTATATCTGGATCAAAGGGCAGGCAGTCTTTTATAGCCCTTTGAGCATAGTTCCAAATTGCCAGCCAGAATGGTTGGATAAGTACACAACTCCACGAGCAATGCATTAATGTCCCGATTTTGCCACATCCCCTCCAGCATTCATTACTCTCCCCTTCTTTCATTTTAGCCAATCTGCTAGGTATGAGGTGATATTGCAGAGTTGTTCTGATTTCTAATTATTAGAGATTTAGAGCACTTTCTCATGTGCTTATTGATACTTTTGATTTCTTTACCTGAAAATTGTCTATTCATGTCTCTCGCCCATTTATCAATTGGGGAATGGCTTGATTTTTTATACAATTGATTTAACTCCTTGTATCTTTGAGTAATTAGACCCCTGTCAGAGATTTTTGTTATAAAGATTTTTTCCCAATTTGTTGTTTCCCTTCTGATTTTGACTACATTGTTTTTGTTTGTACAAAAGCTTTTTAGCTTAATATAATCAAAACCATTTAATTTACATTTTGTAATTTTCTCTAACTCTTGCTTGGTTTTAAATTCTTTCCTTTCCCAAAGACCTGACAAGTATACTATTCTGTGTTCACTTAATTTACTTATAGTTTCCCTCTTTATATTCAAGTCATTCACCCATTCTGAATTTATCTTGGTGTAGGGTCTGAGATGTTGATCTAAACCTAATCTCTCCCATATTGTTTTCCAAATTTCCCAGCAGTTTTTCTCAAATAGTGGATTCATGTCCCAAAAGTTGGGCTCTTTGGGTTTATCATACACTGTCTTGCTGTTGTCATTTACCCCAAGTCTATTCAACTGATCCTCCTCTCTGTCGCTTAGCCAGTACCATATTGTTTTGATGACTGCTGCTTTACAGTATAGTTTAATATCTGGTACTTTTAGGCCCCCTTCCTTCACATTTTTTTCATTATTTCCCTTGATATTCTTGATATTTTGCTATTCCAAATGAAATTTGTTATAGTTTTTTTCTAATTCAGTAAAGAAGTTTTTTGGTAGCTTGATAGGTATGGCACTAAATAGGTAAATTAATTTGGGTAAAATGGTCATTTTTATTATGTTAGCTCGTCCTACCCATGAGCAACCAATGGCTTTCCAGTTGTTTAGATCCAGTTTTATTTGTTTGGAAAGTGTTTTGTAGTTGTTTTCGTATAATTTCTGTGTTTGTTTTGGTAGACAGATTCCCAAGTATTTTATATTATCTAGGGTAATTTTAAATGGCGTTTCTCTTTCTAACTCTTGCTGCTCTAATGTGTTGGAAATGTATAGAAATGCTGATGATTTATGTGCATTTATTTTATATCCTGCAACTTTGCTAAAGTTGTTGATTATTTCTACAAGCTTGCATTCCTGGTATAAATCCCACCTGATCATGTTGGATGATCTTCTTAATTACATGCTGGAGTCTCTTTGCTAGTATTCTATTTAAGATTTTTGCGTCTATGTTCATTAGGGAGATTGGTCTGTACTTTTCTTTCTCTGTTTTTGATCTCCCTGGCTTTGGGATCAGTACCATATTTGTGTCATAAAAGGAATTTGGTAGGACTCCTTCTTTGCTTATCATATCAAATAATTTGTATAGTATTGGGATTAGTTGCTCTTTGAATGTCTGATAGAATTCACTTCTGAATCCATCAGGCTCTGGCAATTTTTTCTTGGGGAGTTCTTTGATAGCTTGTTCAATTTCTTTTTCTGATATAGGATTAGGCAGTTTATATTTTTGTACATATTCATCCATAACTCCTAAACTGTTATATTTATTGCCATATTGTTGGGAAAAATAGTTTTTAATGATTGCCTTAATTTCCCCTTCATTAGAGGTGAGGTCTCCCTTTTCATCTTTGATACTATCAATTTGGTTTTCCTCTTTCCTTTTTTTATTAGATTGACCAGTACTTTCTCTATTTTATCTGTTTTTTCAACATTCTAGCTTCCAGTCTTATTTATTAATTCAATAGTTCTTTTACTTTTGATTTTATTAATTTCTCCTTTGATTTTTAGTATTTCTAATTTAGTTTTCATTTGGGGATTTTTAATTTGCTCCCTTTCTAATTTTTTTGAGTTGTATGCCCAATTCATTAATCTCTACCCTTCTTAATTTGTTAATATATGCACACAAGGATATAAATTTTCCCCTGAGTACTGCCTTGGCTGCATCCCACAGAGTTTGGTAGGATGTCTCATCATTGTCATTCTCTTCAATGAAATTGTTGATTGTTTCTATGATTTCTTCTTTGAAGAATTGGTTTTGGAAAATCATATTGTTTAATTTCCAATTGGTTTTTGATTTGCCTGTCCAGGTGCCCTTACTAATTGTTATTTTTACTGCATTATGATCTGAGAAGTTTACATTTATTATTTCTGCTCTTTTGCATTTGTTTGCAATGATTCTATTCCCTATTATATGGTCAATCTTTGTGAATGTATCATGTGCAGCTGAAAAGAAGGTGTACTTCTTTTTGTCCCTATTTATTTTTCTCCACATATCAATTAAATCTAATTTTTCTAGGACTTCATTCACCTCTCTTACCTCTTTCATATTTATTTTTTGGTTTCATTTATCTAGATCTGAAAGAGGAATATTTAGATCTCCCACTATTATAGTTTTACTATCTATTTCCTTCTTGAGCTCTGCCAGTTTCTCCTTTATGAATTTGTATGCTATACCACTTGGTGCATACATATTGAGCAGTGATATATGCTCATTGTTTATACTGCCTTTAATCAGGATTTAATGACCTTGCCTGTCTTTTTTAATCATATCTATTTTTACTTTGGCTTTGTCTGAAATCACAATAGCCACTCCTGCCTTCTTTTTCTCATTTGAGACCCAAATGATTTTGCTCAATCCCTTTCCCTTAAACCTGTGTATGTCCACCCGCCTCATATGTGTTTCTTGTAGACATCATATGGTAGGATTTTGGTTTCTAATCTACTCTGCTATTTGCTTCCTTTTCTTGTGATAGTTCATCCCATTCACATTCAGCATTATAATTATCAGCTGTGCATTCGCTGACATTTTTGTTTTCTCCCCTATTCCTACCCTGTCTTCTTAACCTATTTCCTTTTCAACCAGTGGTTTGCTTTTAAGCCAGTATCCCTTATTCCCTCCCTTGATTAACTTCCCTTTCTTCCCCCTCCCTTGTTATTCCCCTCTTTTTGTTTTGAAGGCCTAATAAATTCCCTCCCCCTTCTTCTCCCCTCCCTTTTTTGACCTCCCCTCTCCCCTGCTCCCCTTGGTTTATCCCTTCTGACTTTCTCAGTAGGGTTAGATAGAGTTTTATATCCCAATGGATAGTATAGTTACTCTTCCCTCTCCAAGTTGATTACACTGAGACTAAAGTTTAAAAATTACCTCTTGATGCTCTCTTCCTCTCCTTCTTATAATAGAATTTGTCCCTCCCCATCCCATGCCCTCTTTTTGTGTAATAGAATATCCTATTTTTCTTATTCTCTCAAGTTACTCCTGGTTTCCCCTCCATTCACCCTCCTCTTTCCCACCCCCCATATCATCTTAGACCATTCAGCACTCCACCCTCTCCCCATTAATCATTCTTCTGACCACTATAATAGTGAATACTTAATAGTGAATAGAGTTCACTACAGAGAATTATACATAGCATTTCTCCTTATAGGAATACAGATAATTAGATCTTACTGAGGCCCTTAAAAGGGCAAATTTAAAAAATTATGAGTTTTCTTTCTTTCCCCTCTGTTTCTTCTTTGCCTTTTCATGTTTCTCTCAATTTTTGTGGTTGGATATCAAACTTTCCATTTAGCCCTGGTCTTTTTGGAGCAAATAAATGGAAATCTTCAATTTCGTTGAATGCCATACTTCCCCCTGGAAGTATATAGTTAATTTTGATGGGTAGTTGATCTGTGGTTGCAGGCCCAGCTCTCTTGCCTTTCAGAATATCATATTCCAAGCTTTGCGGTCTTTCAGCGTGGAGGCTGCCAGATCCTGTGTGATCCTGATTGGTGCTCCTTGGTATTTGAATTGTCTCTTTCTTGCTTCTTGTAAGATTTTTTCTTTTACTTGGAAGCTCTTGAATTTCACCATTATGATATCCATTATCTGGATAGAATGTTGAGGGTGATCTATGTATCCTTTCAATGTCTATATTTCTCTCTTATTGTAGAACTTCAGGGCAATTTTGCTGAATAATTTTTTTTAGTATGGAGTCCAAATTTCTATTAATTTCACCCTTTTCAGGGAGACCAATGATTCTCAAATTGTCTCTTCTAGACTGGTTTTCTTGGTCTGTCACTTTCTCATTGAGATATTTCATGTTTTCTTCTATTTTTTCAGTCTTTTGGCTTTGTTTTATTTGTTCTTTTTGTTTTGAGAGATCATTAGCTTCTAATTGTTCAATTCTAGCCTTTAAGGACTGGTTTTCGGCTATAATCTTTTAGTTTTCGGCTATGATCTTTTGGTTTTCGGCTATAATCTTTTGGTTTTTGGCTATAATCTTTTGGTTTTCCTTTTCAATCTGGTCATTTCTGGTCTTCAGTTGACTTGCCTTACTTTCCAATTGTGAAATTCTGCCTTTTAAACTGTTATTTTCTTGCCTGATTTCCTTTTGAGCTACTTCCCATTTCTCTGACCAGATCTTTTCCAACTTTCTTGTCATCTCAGTTTTGAACATTTCAAGAGCTTGTGACCAGTTTTCATTATCTTGGGATGGTTCAGATGTGATTGCTTGTTTTTTCTCCTCTTCTGATTACTCAGTAGGCTGGATTTTCTCTGTGTAAAAGTTGTCGAGTGTTAAAGATTTCTTTTTCTTGTTGTTAATCTTTTTCTCTCTCTTCTGGACTTCCTGGTTCTGGGTAGCCATCGTTAGCCCAGCAGCTTCTCAGCTTTATCCTCGGGCTCAGGGTTTGTCTGCAGTCTTTTGGCTCCTGAGGTCTGAGGTCTGGTTTTTTCCAAGGTCAAGCTCCCTGGTGGACCCTTTTGCTTGATCCTCTGCAGGAGGCTCCTTTACAAGTTTCAGGGCACTGCTTCCACAGTAATATACCCGTCTGCACTGGTTCCCCACTCAGGGTTTCAGCGCCTTTGCTCCCGCCTGTGTCTGCCCGCACCCGCGTCTCCACCCGCGCCTGTGCTTTGGGTCTGTGTTCAGAGTCCATGTGAGTTCCTCAGCTTTTTGGGGTCCCAAATCTTGCCTCTCTCAGGAACAGGCCCTTTAGCTGCCAGTGACTCAATGGGTGCCCCAAACTTGCTCTATTCCTTTTGACCTGGCTTTGGCACTGCAGGTGGTGTGGGGGGGGTGGTTGCTCAGCCCGTGATTTAGTGAGAGCTGTTTCACCCCTTTATAGCATGGAAATGTCCCGATTCCACGTACCTTCCATGCTGTACCCTGTTGTGGGGTCCCTCCATTCAACTGGGTTTGTTTTTATGCCCCCCTGAGAAGTCCTGTATGTTTCGGTCAGGAGAGGTTAAGTGCTGCTTTTTACTCTGCTGCAATCTTAACCCGGAAAAAAAGTGGAACTCTGCTTTCTGCCTGTCACCTTCACATACTAATTTCTTTATTTCCCTATAACAATAGTAACAGGTATAAGAGACTAGACAACATATTGCAAAAGTTCAAGCAACCCTTCATTTGGAACTGGCAGATGGAACACAGAAGGACCCAGAAAGAATATCAATTGGCCTGAGTGTAAACATTTGTGGGAAGGAACCAATGGTTTTCTCTCTAGTTTTGGAGAGGCAGAAAGGAGGGAGGGGGAGATTTGGGCTTCAGTTTTTTTCTAAAGTAAATATGAAGAGTTTCCTAAGACCTTCAGTAATTACAACCCTTCAAATTGATTCTCAATCAGTTCCTGACTATGTTGGAATATATATTTACAAAATTTCTTCAGTTTGGCAAAGGGGCCTGGACTCCAGTGGGGGGAGATGGTCCCTGGGAGCCACAAACTTGCCTTGAACATTTACCATACCAAAGTTCCTCTATAGTTAGCCACAACTATTGTCTTTAGAGTATTTATTTGGGAAGGGAATTTAGGGACCCCTGCATCCCTTTCCCTGACCCTGCCATCATTTGTTCCTCATTAATTATTCCAGAAATAAATCCTTTTTAGTTTTTTTTTCCCAGTCAGATCGGTGTAACTGAGTTGGGAGGGATACTGAACTGGCATGTTGAAGGTGGAAAGAAGGCAGTTCCCCAAGTTAAATCAAAATCTAGCCAGGGGAAATTGGGGAGGCTTGTGTGGATGTAGCTCAGCATGAATAACTTACCAGGCTTTCACTGGTTTCCTTCAATAGAGAACATCTTTCTCTAACTTTCTAACCCTAACACAACCATATTGGGGAATCCAAATTGTCAAGAATCCCCAAGTTGCCTCCCTAGTAAGGAGGGGTGGCTATGGAGGAGAATATGACCAAGGGGTTACCAAAGCACACCCAAACTATCTCAAAATCCCCATCTTACATAGAGAAAGTAGGAGGTGAGGAGAGTTTAGAGGGGAAATAATGAATTCTGTTTGGACATGCATAATTTAAGAAATCTGCTCATCTGGTTAAAGATGTTCAAAAGGCTATTAAAGAAGTCAATTTGTAGGTCAACAATCAGTAGAGTTGAGAGTTTTTAATTAAAGAGTCAAACCAATGTGAAGTGATGAGATAACCAATTGAAGTAGTAGAGAAGGATAAGAGAAGAGAGTTCATATCAAAACCCCGAGAGACACAAATGGTTAGTGGCCATGATCTGGAAAAGTAACAGAGACTTAGGTCAAATAGGCAGGAATAGAACAGGAGAGAGTGGTGCCACAAAAATCTAGTGAGAAGAAAATATCAAGAAGGATATGCTGATCACAGTGCCAAAGGCTGTAAAGAGGTTGAAGAGAATGACAATTGAGAAAAGAGCATTGATTTTAGTAACTAAAAGATCACTGGTAAATTAGGAAAGAATAATTTAAGTAAAATTACACATAAAAAACACATAAAAAGGGAGCAAGGAAAGGTTTAGAAGAGCCACAGTAAGTTGATAAGGTAGGTAGATATAATAGGATTGTTTAACAGCAGTGAGGGTCCCAGTGAGACTGTGTCACATAAATTTGTAGTTGATAGTAAGAACTATTGCTTGATTTTCTCTGCCTTCATTAAGTACTATGTAATAGCAGCAGAGAGGGCTTATAGTAGGAGTGATCTACAAATAAGCCTTAGTTGGGTGAAATTGGTCAAATGATGAAGGGATGAGGGACTTAATAGATTAATACAATGTAGAGTTGAATTGGTTCACCATGAGTTCAAGAACAAAAAAGAGAGAAAGAGTCATTTATGCAGGAGATACAAACTGAGAGAGGATTCAGAATTCAGCCATTTAGGAGATCATGGTGAGAATTGAGTAGGATTTGGTAATGGCAGGTACAGGGAAAGATGAAAATCCAATATATTATGGTCAGTTATAGGAACTTTGGAATTCTTGAACATGATAGTATTACATTTGTGGGTGAGGGAAAGATCAAGGGCATAATCATCTTTGGGGGGTAGCTGAGGTAGGGGAAAGGAATAGCTCATAGGAAGTGAGTAACTTGAAGAATTGAGTGTTTTTTAATTTCTCTATTATGAAGGCAGGAAGCAAGGACATTAGAAAGACTTTGAGACAGGCACAGAATTCACTAAAGGACAGAATGTATTCTAGTGGTCATTAGAATATATCCCAGGAATATTGATTGGTTGATAAATAGCAATTGAAAAAATATATAAAGAGATGCTACTGATTGATAGTGATAGAGAAAGAATCTGGAAATAGCAATTGTGAGAAAGGAGTATTCCAACTCGTTCCATGATAAATGTATTAGGTGTATGAATGAAAGTGAAAAAAAAAACCCAAACTCTAGAACATGTGGCTAGATAAACTTCCACCAACAAGAATTCAGTAAATTCAAGAAGATAGAAGAAATATGCAAAGTAGAACTATGTGATGAAAGCTAGTTTATTAACTAGGCATCAGTCATTTGCAAGACAACAATAGAAAGGCTAGATAGTTTTAACATAGGATATTGGGTGAGGTTGGGTTGCGAGGAATGGGAGTAAAGAGAATGATGGGGGAGAACATCACTTGGATGGACAGGCTATGATGAGGGTTGAGTATGTTACACATTGAGGAATGAATTCATGTAGGATACAATTTGAGTACCAATTGCAAGTGATCCAAAGGCATCAGACAGAAATATGTAGCTAAAAGATCAGGAAATGGAGAAGCACCCAGGCATAAGCAAGCATTTTGCTGTGCTATTTGGGCAGATGAGAAAGAATGATTATATATTCAGCAAAAATCTGCCTTCTCACCCTGACACAACATCCTCCAATCTTGGGAATGAAAAACAAACCCTGTTATAAAAATGTTTAATCAATCAAAAGAAATTTCCACATAAGTCACATCTACAAAAGAAAAAAAGTATCTCATGTACTCTAAATCCTCCATTTGTAATAAGAATGTGGGCAGCATGTATAATTAGTCCTCTGGAATCATAGACTGTTACTATACATAGAGGAGTTTCTAGTTCTTTGAAAATTATTTATAATTGTATACATATAATTGTAATTATTTATATTTACCACATTGCTATCATTTAATAGATTGTTCTAATTAATTTTATTCAACATTAGATCTTAGGCATCTTTTTGGGTTTCTTGGAAACCATAACTTTTATCATTCTTACAGAATAATAGTTTTACTTCCACAATCTAGAATTTTAAATTTAAATAAAAACTCAAAGTATAAGGTAAATCTACTACCTGAGACAGAACATTAGCAAAATGAACAATCTAACATCAATCAAAGACTTTACTGCAGAGGTATGAAAAAGAAAGTGAAAGGAGAAGAAAAAGAATCAGTAAAAGAGAATGAGAAAAATGTCTGGTTATCTATAAAAGTTATATAATTATAGTTTGAATCACTAAGATGGTGTATCAATAACTGAACAGTTAAATGAAAGATAATTACTAACACTATTTTTTACAAAAAATTTAGACTCTAAAAGACTAAATTAAAACCAAAAGCATTAAGTCAAATGCTTCACAGTGGCATCCAGATTTTAAACAAAACATTTGTCATGATCCTCATATACACAAGCTTTGAGACTACCTTTCTTACAAATGGCATCACATATTTACTACCAAAAAGTAATGCCAGTGATACCTCTGAATAAAGAATATTTGCATTGCTAAATATTGTTAAATAGTATTGTCTATTATTTAATGAATAAAGTATACAAAGAATTCATAGCTTATTTTTTTAAAACTCTGGTATACACTTCTAATAAATTAAAAAATAAATACTCATTGAAGAGCAAAAAGATGTGTCTTTCAATCCTGAGAAGATACAGGATAACTTATCATTGGTTTAGAAGCTATTAAACAGGCTGCCTAAATTATTGTCCTCTTTCTACTGTATTTATTGATTAACACAATTAATCTGTATACTTAGTTCTACACACATAGTGTATTCATATACTACAAATATACAAAATAAATTCTCAAGTATTGAGAATGTTAGAATATTTCATATCCACATCCCAAATGGTTCTTTATTTAAAACATATTACCAATATAGTACTGTGAATTACAGTGTTTTCTTTCCAGATAAATACTTGAAGCTTCTCATAGGTTTGCCTAGACCATAATCTAATCTCTCTTAAATCCAACTCAGAATGTCTTTATTATTTTTTTATTTAGAATATATTCCATGGTTATATGATTCATGATCCCCTCCGCATCTTGGTCCTCCCCCTCCTAATGCCAACAAGCAGTTCCACTGGGTTATACATGTATCATTGTTTGAAATATAATTCCTTGTTTATTTATATTTGCAGTAGAGCAATTCTTTAACATCAAATTCCTAATCACATCCCTATGACCCTACTTAGTTGATTATATATTTTTCTATTGAGTTTCTACTCCCATATTTCTTTCTCTGAATGTGGATAGTGTTCTTTCTCACAGGTTCCTCTGAATTGTCCTGGGTCATTGTATTGCTGCTAGGAGAAAAGTCCATTATATAAGATTGTGTCATAATATATCAGTCTCTGTGCACAATGTTCTCCTGGTACTCTTCCTTTCACTCTGCATCAATTCCTGGAGGTCATTCCAGTTCACACGGAATTCCTCCAACATATACCACAATTTTTTCAGCCATTCCCCAATTGAAGAGTATCCCCACATTTTCCAATTCTTTTGCCATTACAAAGAGCGAGACTATAAACATTTTTGTACATGTCTTTTCCCTTATTTTTTTATAGGGTACAAACCCAGCAGTGGTATGGTTGGCTGAAAGGGTAGGCATTCTTTTAAAGCCCTTTCTGCATAGTTCCAAATTGCTCTCCAGAATTGCTAGACCAATTCACAACTCCACCAGCAGTGCATTAGTGTCCCAATTTTTGCATATCCCCTCCAACATTTATCACTTTCCTTTGCTATCGTATTAGCCAATCTGTTACATGTGAGGTGGTATCTCAGAGGTTTAATTTGCATTTCTTTAATCATGAGGGATTTAGAATACTTTGTCATGTGATTATTGATAGTTTTGATTTCAAACTAAGGATCTCTTATAAAGTAAAAAGGAAGTCAATCTAAACTATCCAATTAATATAACATATAACTATTAAGAAGAAAGCTATGCCTAAAAACATTGAGATTTACTGGAACTTTGAAATGAGAGAGACAGACCGACCAACAGATAGAGAGACAGACAGACAAAGAGAAAAACAGAGAGAAACATAATTATTAATAAACAGGACAGAACATGTCAAGAACTTATAGAAATTTTTTATAGAAAAAAACTTTTAGAGGAAATAGACATTACTTCACCAAGCTATAATAAAGGGTGAACATAGGCACTCACAATTAAAATTTGTTGGCTGTAACAAAGTGGATTATCTCTGCATAGACTACATAGAAGGCTGAAATCAATAGGCCCTTAATAGATAACATTTATGTGAAATTAGACAATATTTAAGCATGAGAAAGTATGGCTGAACCATATGGATTTATCTTTGGGATACAGGATCTTATAATGACACCTTAACGACAAAATCATAGACACTAGAATTTACAGGATTACCTTAAGAAGCCTAATTTTAGTGATCAATGCAGAGAATATGAGGAAATGATAAAAAAAAAACCTTCATCATTGAATGCTGCCAAACATATTTTACCTAACAAATGTATACCAAAAATAACCTATAATCAATAACCTACCCATAACCTCTTAGTTAGAATTATAAATTATAATTCTTCTATCTTTCTTATACTAAAAGATGGTGAATCCTCATATTACAAATATAGATATCAAAATACCTTTGAATATTCAATCAGTAAACTATTTCAGAACCAGAATGTTATTATAAACTGAACTATTATGTAAAATTTCCTTATTATAACATTGATTCATAAAAACTTAAGACTAACATTTATAATATTTGTTACTATATCAGATACTCATACTCTCTAAACTATATGGAATGAAAAAATTTCAAAATGAAAAGATTTATCAGAAAAAATGAAAATCACATATGAAAATAAAATGAGTTGTAGGTTGTCGTCTTCTCTGCTACTATTGTAGTATAAAGGATACTTTTCTTAAGCTTACAGAAGGTGAACTTAAATCCTAATACTTTGATTATACTACATAAAATGAAGTATAATCCATCTGAGCAATGGTCCATAGAGCATTAAATTTAAAAGAATAATTGTAGAATAGCAACTTGTTCCATAACTATCTCTGTATGAATATTATCAGACAATATGAGGAGTAAGTTAATAAAAACAGTCATTATTTATTTTTATATATTATATACATTTATATTTTTATATATTATAAACATTTATAAAGTGCTTATTGTTTGCAATAAATTTTAGGTCTATTATTTCATTTAATTCTACCAATAGTACTCAGAAGTAGATATTATTATACCACTTTTATAAATAAGAAAACTGAGTTTCAGAGAGTTGGAAAAAACATGACAAAATAATATGCTTAATGTGTCTAAGGGATTTGAACTCTAAAGCTAATATTCTATTGACATGCTATACTCTCTTTTAAATATATAATCATAAATTTCTCCAAAAATCATCTGGTAAAAAATTGTTCCATTTACAAGATATTATAACTTCATGAAGTAACAAAAATGTGGTTCTACAGAATCAACAAAAAAGAATTATCAGAGGAAAATTCTATGAAAAGAGGCCTTGTTTTCAGACGCAACCAGTCATATCAAGTCATATTCTATATGCTTAGACAGTGGTCATTTCAAATTGTTGTTGTTGTTTTTTTTAATCACCATTACAGATTTTCTTTCTTTGCTTGTAGCCAGGTAATTTAATTATTACAATAGAAATGTTTGTACTGGAGTGACAGCCATAAATAGGACATGTTAAAAATATAACAGCAGGAGTTATTTTAATATTTGGAATTGATTTCAGAGGACGTTGAAATAGCTGAGAATTGTATTTTCAAGGACAGCATTCTGTTTTTAAGCATTTCATCTACAGTATTTGACAGAGCCTATAAACTTCGTTTATGCACTGTGGAGTTAGTTAGGAGAAAGACATAAATATCAATGGGAATAACATAAAACCTCTATTTGATAAATGGCAGAGCCATGAAAAACCAACCCATTTAAACATATTCTGAGTCCTTTATCTCATTCAATAGAAGAGATACTGAAACTTTTTTCCCAGAATAATGTTCTTTTGATGGTTCATACAGGAATAAGAGGAGCTCAAGTCTGTTATCAAAACAGAATATGGGGTGAAACAGTGTTCCCAAAATACATTACTGTGAAGCATGTACCATACAGTGAGTGTATATGTTTAACCTTTGAAAGGAACATTCTGAGGGAAAGTGTCTTCTCTTCTATGCTTAATAAACCATTGAAAATGAAGCTTTCCAAAAGGTAATTGATTCAAGTAATATTGCTGAACTAAATAGTGACAAATTTGTAAGATTATACCAAAGGGAGCAATAGATTCTGAGTTAAGGTGTGGACTCTTGTCATAACCATATAACTGTGTAAAGTAGGGTGAAAATCCTTATAGGATATTAGATGAAACTAAATTAATACAAGCACATTTGGTATGAGTCAGATAAGAGACTGAATTTTGAACCAAAGGGAATATTTCTAAGAGACAATGATCTGCAGATTAAAAACAATAAACTTTGAGTGTCAAGTGAGTGTTTGAAGGGCTACTCATAGACAGCTGGTTTATAAGTGTACTTTTAGCACCTGGAATAATCTTGGTAACTAAATCTGGGTTTTTTTTAAAGGGCCAAATGGTTTGAAAGTGCCTCAGTCACACAGCTAGTAGGTATCCAATGCAATGAATTAACCAGTTGCCTAACCTGCATTATGGCAAACAGATGTTTATTTTTATTTTTTGTTGTCAGTTGCTTTTCTTCTCCTTTTCATATTATCAGTCCAAAATCTGCTAGTATGCATCCATATCAAGAAAATGAATTCAAGGAAAATGGCAGAGTATTATTCCATGATATATGCAAATTATGCATCAAGGTGACACAGTAAGTACTGAATCTGAAGTCAGTAATTTCTGAGTTCTAACAAAGACTTGGATACCTACTAGCTATGTGACTGAGGCAGTCACTTAACCACTGAATACCTCAGTTTCCTCAGCTAAAAATGGAAATAATGACACATACTTCATAGAATTGTTTTGAGGATCAAATGAGAGAACATTTATAAAGTACTTTTCAAAACATACAATCTTATATTTGTGCCAAATAGTATTATTATTAAAATTATTTCTATATTTATGCATTAAGAAATAATGAATGAATGGAATGAACAAAAAATATCTCCAGAATTCTATGAATCAATGCAGTACAAAATTAGAAAGTGAGAAGAGCAAGCAATAACTATTAGCCAATCTCTCTCCCTCCCTCTCTACCTCTCGCTCCTCTCTCCTTCTCTCTCTCTCTCTCTCAATACACACACACACACACACATATATGCATAAATATATATATATGTTTTAGTGAGCAGAAAACAAAGTATGACTTCCTCCTTTTTATAGGTTGGGGGAGAACATAGAAATACAGAATCATGCATACATTATCAGATACTTTCACTATCAGCTAAAAGATGAATTCCATCTAGCTATAATTGCTATACACAACATCCCTCCACCTCTTCAAATAAAACAAAGGAGTATTTTTCTTAACTCTTTTCCAGTTCAAAACTTGGGCATTATATAATTATTACAAATATGTTTCCATGTAGTGTGATAGGGATGTGATTAGAGTTTTGATGTTAAAAGATCACTCTACTACAAATATGAATATCATGGAAATAGGTTTTGAATAATGTTGCATGTATAACCCAGTGGAACTTCTTGTTGGCTTTGGGAGGGGGGACGAGATAGCAGGGGGTACGATCATGATTCATGTAAGCATGGAAAAATATTCTAAATAAAAATTTAAAAAAATTAAAAATATGTTTCGAATTAAGGCAGCTGGATTACATACTGGATAAGTATTTTGGATATGTATGCAGGAGGATTTAAGTTTAAATTCTGCCTTCTGTATGAAAAACGAGACTCACACTAGAGCCTACATCTCAGGGCTATTGTGAAAATCAAATTCAGCACTTTGCAAACTTCAAAATACTATAAAATTCTAGGTATTAATATCATTATAATAATCATATGTAATGTTTTCGTATGTTACTTATTTTATCAATTCATGTGCCTCTTTTCATCTTTTCAGCAAAACCTCAGAAACTGCTTAGGCATGTTAAAATTAGGCTCTAGGAACTTTATAATTTGCATGTAACTGAGGTTATTTTAGTTTTACTTTTCGTTTACATTTTTTTCAAATGTATCCTATGAAAGCAAGGTGATTCAATTCTGAAATATAGCACATAGGACTAACTTTAAATAAAAAAAATTTGGCTAGTTATCAAAGTTACTGAAGTAAGCTATGTATTCTACCTCATATTTTTTATGTATAATTTCTCAAAAGAAAAGGGCAGGGGAAAATATGCTAACTTTTTGGAAGGATAATATAACATTAAACTTCCTACTTAAAAAAAAGAAAGAAGTGGCTAATAATTCAAATTAAAACACCACAGAGTAAGATTCCTATTTTGTTGTTAAATAGTTTATTTGATGATTCCTGGATGGGACCTGGAAATGGATTATTAATTTGATTCTTAAGCCCTTAAGACTTTTATTAAATTATTACATTTCTCCTCTATACTAGTCAAGCAATCTGAATCCAGATCTTTAAATACAGGAATGAGTGAATGAAAGAACCAAGAAATAAGAATAAATACACTGAAAAGCATCTAAATTTGTAAAGGTACTACAAATACCTGAACACACTAAAGAACATTTCATTTCCTCATCTATGAAACTCCCATCACTATCTCAGATCAAAAACCTGCTATAACTTAACTAAGTATAGAAGATAAATCTCAGGGGGTTATTAGAAACACTTAGAGGATGGGGGCAACTAGATGGCTCAGTGTATAGAGTGCCAGACCTGAAATCATGAGGACCCCGGTTCAAATTTGACCTCATACTTCCCATGACCATGAGTTAGTAATTTAATCCCATTTGCCTTTTCCTTGCTCTTCTGTCTTAAAGGTATTACTAAGACAGAAAGTAAGGGGAAAGAGAAAAAGAACAAAAAAGGAAGGGTAAAAAAATAAGACAATAAATAGTTGGAGATAGACTTGTCAAAAGTCACAGTGCCTATAAGTGAGAGAGGCAAGAAGATTTGAACCTGGGTCTTCCTGACTCCAATATCATTACTCAGTTCATTCTAGCATTGGTTCTCATTAAATAGTTTGAAAACCTCTTGGAGGTTGCCTACAATCGTTCTAGAAGTTCTGCCTTAAGCAGTAATTTCTAGTTGTTACAAATATATTCTTCTTCTGTGACAATGAACATGAATGTATGTTCGAAGGATTGTAAATATTTCTGCAGTGATTCAAAATTGTCATTACCATGGACAAACAATGTTGTACTTTGTGCAGAAATTAATTGAAATTTTAACCACTTCTGAACAACTGAGAATTGCAACAATATGTGAAGCCTCTCTCATTGTTAATATATTTATTTTAATGTCACAGTTTGCATTAATCAATGAGCAAAGCACAAGCATTCTGAAGGACAAGAATAATTAAATTGCTTTTAAAAAATACTGTTATTCTCATTCCTCTTCAGGATGTACTCCAAACTTCCTCTACTTTGCCTCAGAAATTCTACTTGAAATTTCATTCTAGCCCTCTTAATCAATGATTCAGCTCCTGAAGCCTCTGCCACTGTTTGTATAGTTCCTCCCAGAATCTCCACTTCATGAGGAAGCTAATTTGTTTTTAGGTTACACACAGGGCTTTCTCTACAGATACCCAGCCCATGGTCCACAGAATACTTGTGCTCTACTTCCCCTTAAAGAAGTAATTTTCTTTCTATTTGTCTCTGTATTCTCAGTTCTTAGAACAGTACCTCACACTTAGTAAACATCATTAATAAATTCCTGTGGACCAATTAATTTTAGGAGGATTTGTTGAATTTCACTTTTTCAGTGACATAAATTAACAATAAAACCAGACTTAAAAATTAAGAGATTGGTATTTAAAAATTTCAGGATTTCAATTGTTATTTTAAAACATATTGTTGCCAAAATAAATATAGTAGTGATGAACTGTCTCATGTTCATAACATTTTGAATTCACAATGAATTTAGGGAGGTATCTAGTACAAGCTGTTTTAACTCCATATTATAGATGACAAAACTGAAACTCAGAATGGAGAGGTACCTTCCTGAGAAGGTCCCCCATGTGGAAGGGACCTTAGATATCATTGGGTCCATTCACTTGATGCTAAAGATGATAGCAATAATAGTTAATACTTATATGTTACCTTAAGGTTTGTAAAATATATTGCATTATTATCATCTAGATGACTGAACTGAGCATCATAAAGTTCAGGTATTGCCTAGTATCAATCAATGAAGCCAAGACTCAATCCAAGATCTTTGATTCTGAGTCCAAAGCATGTTTTACTTAATTCAACAATTCTTTCCCAAGGTTGAAAAGATCATTAAAAAATGTTAAGTGTTACCTAATGTTTGTTTATTTTTCATTGCTATCCCTTTAAGCGATTCAGCAGTAAAAAGTATGAGTGTTTAATAATTAGTTGCACCATTCCGAGTGATTATGTGTATTCTAGTGTTTTGCTTTCAATCTCAAATGCCTCTAGGATAGACATGCTAACATCATTAGGAAAACAGTGTAGTAAATTTAAACACCTGCCTTTTTTATAAATTTATAATTTAATAAATTCCTGTCCAAATTCCTACACTGACCTCCTCCTAGTGGCTTGACTCCGGAATTATCTTTCAGCAGAAACGGCTAATAACCTGATTCTAAAAGGAAAAGGATTTTATCCCATGAGTATAAAAAGTACAAGGCATATACTGGAGGCTTTCCCTGTGGTTCTCACTGAACTGCAAACTGGGAAAGTAGTTCCTATTGACTAATCTGAAGAAACAGCAATTGACAAGGTTAATATAAGAGACTTATCATCAAGGTAAATCCTATCTCAGGAGTGCAGTTTTCAGGAGAATGGAAGAATAAGAAGACTATAAGGATAAATGCATAGATTTTAAAAGTTATAGATGATATAACACTATAAGGTGATAGCTATGTGTATACATAATATAAATATACATACACACATGCATATATGTAAGCATGTAGTATATACTTACATATATAGATTTATATACATAAAAATACAGGGAGAGAGAGAGAGAGAGACAGAGACAGAGAGAGACAGACACAGAGACAGAGACAGCGAGAGAGAGAACACAACTAAGTGGCAGGCTTAGACTCAGGCAGACTCCTCTTTCTGACATATATAAGCTGCGTGACCCTGAGCAAGTCACTTAATCCTGTTTGTCTTTGATTCCTCACTTTAAATGAGCTGAAGAAGGAAATGTCCAGTAACTCCAGTATCATTGCCAAGGAAACCCCAAGTATAGTTTTATTTACATATATATGCATATATATGTATATATGTATATACACACACATATATATATATGTGTGTGTATATATATGTTAGAGAGAGCAAGAGAGAATACAGAAATATATCTTTGGAGGAAAAGACTGAGACTTTGAAAAAAGAACTAATTTCAAAGGATTTAGAGATAGAGCTAAGATTGACATTGATGCCACATAAGAGAAAGCTGTGTATTCTCATCTATTTCTAAATAAAATATAAGCAAGTGAATATAATATATAATTCTAATATATAATGTATAAATTATATGATTTATTTTAAAACTATTTGACCAGTCCCTATAATTATAATAATGTCTACTTTTGTAAGATATCACAAAATAGACATGAGCTTTATCCTCTCAGTGGGTGAGGAGGGGACCACTTTGTTCCACAGTTCTTTGCTTTTGAAAAAGAAACTGGAGTTTTATCTGGTTGTTGTTTTGCTAAGCACTTCAAATTTCTTGGTAAACTTCCATATAGATAGGATGTTTTAGTTAATGTAAGTGACAAAACAATTCATCATGACTGATCTTAGATATGTTAATAGGAAGGAAAAATCCATGACAATGTCTAGTTTGCCTATAAGGCAAATTTAAGCACAATGTATAGAACTTAATACTGATCAGCCTCCAGGATCCTGAAAGAGTTTTTCTCTAGCTGGGAATTAGAAGCATCAGGGAGAAGTTTAGGTTAGTTGAATCCAAAAAGGGGAAATAGATAGAAGTAATGAGGTTGAAGATGATGATTACCAGTTATTATTTAAATTTAATAATGAATAAAATTGCTACACTAAGAGGCCTAAAAGAGCTCAAATATGACAACCAAGAGCAATAATGGTTTATAATACAAATTCATTTGGTAGGAAGGAAAGAATATAGGAGGAAAGGGAGGAAGAAAAAAAGGAAGGCAGAAATATAGAGAGGAAGGAAAGGAGGGAGAGAAGAAAAGCAAGAGAGGGATAAAGTGATGTAGAAAGAAAAGAAATAGGGATTTATTAAACAATTACACTATGCTAGGCCTGGTGCTAATCGCTTATTATTATCTCATTATATCCTCACAACAACCTTATGAAATAGTTATTATTGTTATTGATGTTATTCCTATTTTACAGGTGAGGAAACAGAAGCAAACAGAATTTAAATGATTTTTCCAAGGTTGTATAGGTAGTGTTAGGTTAAATTTGAAATCAGACATTCTTAAAATCAGACTCAGTACCCTATCCATTGTGTAGTAATGCAAAATATTCCAGAAAAGATTGATTGAAGACAATGGTATATGAGACTTAAAATGATAGATGTCATCTTTGCCAAGTGAGGGGAAAACAAAATCTAGTAAATGAAGTAGAGTTAAAGAATATCTGAGGGCAGCTAAACACAGTGAATAGAGTATCAGGCCTGGAATTAGAAGGTGCTCAGTTCAAATTGGACCTCAGACAATTCTTAGCTCTGTGAACCTGGACAAGTTACTTAACCCCAAATGCCTAACCCATGCAGTTCTGTCTTAAAATTAATACTAAAACAGAATGTAAGGGTTTAAAAAAAAGTATTATGTTGGCAGTATAATCTCTATTTCATCTTCGCCTAATATTTACCCCAAATGTTCTACACAATTCTTCTACTCTCTTTCCTGGTTTTACTAATTCTCAAATTTATATACTTTTATATCAATCAGTCAACATTTATTACATACCGACTACATGCCATGCATTGTGATAAGAATTGGAAACACAAATAGAATTTTAGTTAGGACCTAACAGAAGTGATAAAATCCAACTCTTCCAGTCATGAGGGACAATCAGGGAATATACAGAGCTGAAAGATGGAGGGTCTTGGTGGAATAGCAAGGGTGCCAAGTGAGTCACATAAACCTTCAGTCCTTGTCACAGGATAAAAATGTATGTGGCAGTGAATAAAGTGCAAGGTAATTGGAATGTTAAGCGAGTGTGGGTTCAGTAATAAAGAACTTTGAATGCCAAACGGAGGACTTTATATTTGATCCTGTAAGTGATAGGAAGCTACTGGAGTTTATTGAATAGGGGGATGATATATTCAGACCTGTATTTTAAGAAAGTCGTTTCAGTGGCTGATTGAAGAAAGTATTATTATGAGGAGAGACTTGAGGCAGGCAAGCTCACTAAAAGGAGCAAAAGAAGTGTACATGAGAAATATTGCAACAAGTCTTGACAACACATCAGATATGGACAGTGAGAATAGTGAGGAGTCAATATATAATGCTATGGTATCTAGATGGCATATCAAAATGATCTGACCTCAAGAAAATCTGAGTTGTAAATCTGCCTTAGTCACTGTGTGACACCAAGCAAGTTATCTAAACTTCTCTCAGCTTCCATTTATAAATCTATAAAATAGGGATAATGATAGCATTGACCTTATAGGATATTGTGAGACTCAAATAAGTTAGGGTTTATAAAATAATTAGAAAACCATAATGTGTTAATATACCTGATAACTCTAGTAATTATTCTGCTTTTGCCTTTTGTTTATGTTGTTTCTTTTGATGTTATATATGTCTCAGAGTCACATCCAATCTTACCTATAGTCTATTGAAATCAGTGATACCTAAAAGTTTAGATTTGGTTTTTTGAATCTAGTTCATCTTACATTTTACTCACTTTTGTTTATTTATGTATAGACATCTGGGACTCTGGACTCCTTTCTTGGATTGTGTCTCTCGTGAACTTTTCATTGTGACTATTATATGGAAATCTTATACAAATCAAAGAACAATGTACAATTGATCCTGTTTTACTTATTGAAAACAGACAATAAATGTAAGTCTATATAAACTAATGGAAAGTCAAAAAAAAAGAGAGCAAGAAACCAAAAATTCTCAAGAGTTAGATTGAATGTAGCTTTACATTATGGTATATAAAGTATGCATTCATACATATATGTGTATATGTGAGTGTGTGTATGCCTTAGACAGTTCACCTATTAAGGTCCCCCCTCCAAACTGTTTTCAGTGAAGAAGTAAAGGAAAGAAATAGATATTGGAAATATTATTTTAACAGGAGGAAAAAGATGGACTTAGATCAATCAGAACCAATTCCCTAAAAAGGTAGGAAACTTTAAAGTAGTTAATATTTCTGGCCATATCAGTTGCATATTGGAAACTAAGATGGCAAAGGAAAGGAACTCCACTCCCTGAACCCTGTGAACACATTAAAAAAAGAAAAGAATCTACCACAAAACAAAAGAAAGTTGGAGTAATATGTCTCAATGTGGTTATAAGAGAAGTAAACCAGGCAGCATAGCATCTTTGGAAACTAGCAGAAGTCAGATCAGTTGAACAAGCTGCTACCTCACCAAAGACAATGAAGCTACGAAATGGGAAAGATTCAATGATTCTGGCCCTAGCCACTTGACAAAGTTATAGAAGGCAGTGAAGCAATAGAGTGGGGGAGTAAGCTACACAGCACAGGTGGTAAAGTCAGAGAAGGCAGAAACCTGCAAATTCCCATGTGGGAGAGTGACCCAGTCTAAAGTACTCTGTATGAGTAGCAAAGGGAAGGAAGGCAGGTATCTACACATTTCCAAATGCCCTGAGGCAGTGGAGCACCTAAGGGAGGAGAGCCAAGAGCAGGGTACATACTCAGCATAAGCCTCTTGGTAGGATAAAAGAGCCAGCAGAGCAAGGACTAGCTCAGCCCACAGAAGAATAAGGGGACTGATAGCACAGGGAGTTTAATATAGCAGGATAAAACTGTTGAAAGTCTCCCCAGAACAAGCCAGCAGAGTCACCTTCTTTACACACATAACATGAGAAACAAAGAGAGTTAGGCCTTCTCTAAGTGTGAGAGAAGAGTAATCTGCAAACAAGAAATAGTTCCACCTCTATATGCGAAAGATAAAGAAAGAAACCTGATCTTAGTAAGTTAATTTAGTGATAGGGAACATCAAAATATAAATTCAGAAGAGGACAGCAATACCAAAAATACCCATTCCCCAGGAAAAGAATGATAGGATAGCGAACACTAAATGACCTCATGGAAGATCATGAAAGGAAGTTAAAAAATCAAATCATAATAGAATTGACAAAAAAAAATTCAACTGCTGGGGGCATAAAAAATAATTGAAGAAATCAACTCTATAAAAACTAAAATAAGCCAAATTGAAATGGAAGCACAAAAGTACACGGAAGAAAACAAGTTCCTAAGGAAGAGAAGATACCCAATGAAAATGGAGGTATTAAAAAAAAACTTGTAAAAAACAAATCTTATCCTGGGTAATTGCACTGCTGCTAAGACAGAAGTCCATTACATTCTATTATACTACAGTGTATTGGTCTCTGTGTACAATATCCTTCTGACTCTGCTCCTTTCACTCTGTAACAATTCCTATAGGTCTTTCCCATACACATGGAATTCCTCCAGTTTATTATTCCTTTGAACACAATGGGATTCAATCACAAGCATATACCATCATTTGTTCAGCCATTCCCCAATTGAAGGGCAAAACCTCCTTTTCCAGTTTTTTGCCACCACAAACAGTGCAGCTATAAATATTTTCATACAAGTCTGTTTATCTATGATCTCTTTGGGGTACAAACCCAACAATGGTATGGCTGGATCAAAGGGCAGGCAGTCTTTTATAGCCCTTTGAACATAGTTCCAAATTGCCAGCCAGAATGGTTGGATCAGTTCACAACTCCACCAGCAATGCATTAATGTCCCAATTTTGCCACATCTCCTCCAGCATTCATTACTCTACCCTTCTTTAATTTTAGCCAGTCTGCTAGGTGTGAGGTAATATCTCAGAGTTGTTATGATTTGCATTTCTCTAATTATTAGAGATTTAGAACACTTTCTCATGTGCTTATTGATACTTTTAATTTCTTTGCCTGAAAATTGCCTATTGATGTCTCATGCCCATTTATCAATTGGGGAATGGCTTGATTTTTTTTATATAAATGGTTTAACTCCTTGTATATTTGCATATTTAGACCCCCCCATTAGAGTTTTTTGTTATAAAGATTTTTTCCCAATTTGTTGTTTCCCTTCTGATTTTGACTGCATTGTTTTTGTTTATGCAAAAGTTTTTTCGTTTGACATAATCAAAATCATTTATTTTACAGTTTGTAATTTTCTCTAACTCTTGCTTGATTTTAAAATCTTTCCTTTCCCAGATATCTGACAGGTATACTATTCTGTGTTCACTTAACTTATTTATAGTTTGCCTCTTTATATTCAAATCATTCTCCCATTCAGAATTTCTCTTGGTGTAATGTGTGAGATGTTGATCTAAACTTAATCTCTCCCATATTGTTTTTCAAATCTCCCAGTAATTTTTATCAAATAGTAGGTTTTTGTTCCAAAAGTTGGGCTCTTTGGGTTTATCATACACTGTCTTGCTGAAGTCATTTACCCCAAGTCTATTCCACTGATCCTCCCTTCTGTCTCTTAGCCAGTACCATACTGTTTTGATAGCTGCTGCTATATAGTACAGCTTAATATCTGGTACTGCTAGACCACCTTCTTTCACATTCTGTTTCATTATTTCTCTTGATATTCTTGATCTTTTGTTATTCCAGATTAACTTTGTTATAGTTTTTTCTAATTCAGTAAAAAAAGTTTTTTGGTAGTTTGATAGGTATTGCACTAAATAAGTAAATTAATTTGGGTAGAATGGTCATTTTTATTTTTTTAGCTCACCTTACCCATGAGCAATCAATGTTTTTCCAATTGTTTAAATCTAGTTTTAATTGTTTGGAAAGTGTTTTGTAGTTATTTTCCTATAATTCCTGTGTTTGTTTTGGTAGACAGATTCCTAAGTATTTTATATTGTCTAGGGTGATTTTAAATGGTGTTTCTCTTTCTACCTCTTGCTGCTCTAATATGTTGGAAATATATAGAAATGCTGATGATTTATGTGCATTTATTTTGTATCCTGCAACTTTGCTAAAGTTATTGATTATTTCTACCAGCTTCTTAGTTGATTCTCTAGGATTTTTTAAGTAGACCATCATATCATCTGCAAGAGTGATAGCTTATTCTCCTCATTGCCTATTTTGATACCTTCAATTTCTTTTTCTTCTCTAATTGCTACTGCTAGAAACTGGAACCTAAAGTAGGGGCAGCTGGGCTAGCTCAGTGGATTGAGAGCCAGGCCTAGAGACGAAAGGGCCTAGGTTCAAATCAGGGCTCAGACACTTCCCAGCTGGGTGACCCTGAGCGACGGTGTGTCCCATTGCCTACTGGATGTGGCCCTATGCTCCTAGAATGGAGTCCCAGGATAAAAAAAAAAGTGTTTCTAGTACAATGTTAAATAATAGAGGTGATAATGGGCATCCTTCCTTCACTCCTTATCTTATTGGTAAGGCTTCTAATTTATTCCCTTTGCATATGATGCTTGTTCATGGTTTTCGGTATATACTGTTTATCATTTTTAGGAAAGGTCCTTCTATTCCTATACTTTCCAGGGTTTTTCAATAGGAATGGGTGCTGTATTTTGTCAAAGGCTTTTTCAGCATCTATTGAGATAAATCATGTGATTTTTGTTTGTTAGATTGTTGATATGGTCAATTATGTGGGTGGTTTTCCTAATGTTGAACCATCCTTGTATTCCTGGTATAAATCCCAACTGATCATGGTGGATGATCTTCTTTATTACTTGCTGTAGTCTCTTTGCTAATATTCTATTTAAGATTTTTGCATCTATGTTCATTAGGGAGATTGGTCTATAGTTTTCTTTCTCTGTTTTTGATCTACCTGGATTTGGAATCAGTACCACATATGTGTCATGAAAGAAATTTGATAGGGCTCCTTCTTTGCTTATCATATCAAATAATTTCTATAGTATTGGGATTAGTTGCTCTTTGAATGTCTGATAGAATTCACTTGTGAATCCATCAGGCCCTGGTGATTTTTCCTAAGGGAGTTCTTTGATGGCTTGTTCAATTTCATTTTCTGATATGGGATTATTTAGGTATTCTATTTTTTCTGCTGTTAATCTAGGCAATTTATATTTTTGTAAATATTCATCCATATCTCCTAGATTGCTATATTTATTGCCATATAATTGGGCAAATAGTTTCTAATGATTGCCTTAATTTCCCCTTCATTAGAGGTGAGGTCTCCCTTTTCATCTTTGATACTGTCAATTTGGTTTTCTTCTTTCCTTTTTTTCATTAGATTGACCAGTACTTTGTCTATTTTATCTGTTTTTTTTCAAAATACCAGCATCTATTCTCATTTATTAATTCAATAGTTCTTTTACTTTTGATTTTACTAATTCCTCCCTTGATTTTTAGTATTTCTAATTTAGTTTTCATCTGGGGATTTTTAATTCTCTCACTTTCTAATTTTTTAAGATGCATGCCCAATTCATTAATCTCTGTCCTCCCTAATTTGTTAATATATGCACTCAAGGATATAAATTTCCCTCTGAGTACTACCCTGGCTGCATCCCACAGAGTATGGTAGGATGTCTCATCATTATCATTCTCTTCAATGAAATTGTTGATTGTTTCTATGATTTCTTCTTTGACTAGCTGGTTTGGGAGAATCTGCCTGTCCAATATATATATATAATTGCATTATGATCTGAGGTTACATTTATTATTTCTGCTCTTTTGCATTTGTTTGCAATGTTTCTATGCCCTATTACATGGACAGTTATTGTGAATATACCATGTGCAGCTGAAAAGAAGGTGTATTCCTTTTTGTCCCTATTTATTTTCTCCACATATCTATGAAATCTAATTTTTAGGACTTCATTCACCTCTTCTACCTCTTTCTTATTTATTCTTTCATTTGATTTATCTAGATCTGAAAGAGGAATGTTTAGATCTCCCACTACTATGGTTTTACTATCTATTTCCTTCTTGAGCTCTGCCACTTTCTCCTTTATAAATTTGGATGCTATGCCTTTTGGTGCATACATATTGAACACTGTTATTTCCTCATTGTCTATACTGCCTTTTATCAGGATGTAATTATATTCTCTGTCTTTTTTAATCATATCTGTTTTTACTTTGGCTTTGCCAGGAATCATAATTGTCACTCCTGCATTCTTTTTCTCATTTGAAGCCAAAAATATTTTGCTCAAGCCCTTTACCTTAAACTTGTGTATGTCCATCCACCTCATATGTGTTGCTTGTAGACAACATATGGTAGGATTTTGGTTTCTAATCCACTCTGCTATTTGCTTCCTTTCTATAGGTGAGTTCAAGACATTCATATTCAGAGTTATAGTTATCAGGTGTGTATTCCCCAACATTTTGGTATCCTCTCCTAGTTCTACCCCTTCTTCTTACACTATTTCCTATTAAACCAGTGGTTTGCTTTAAGCCAGTAACCCTTGTCCCCTCCCTTGATTTACTTTCCTTTCTACCCCCTCCCTTATTATTCCCTTTTTTCATTTTTAAGGCCTGATGAACTCCCTCCCCCTTCTTCTTCTCTCCATTTTAGAACCTCCCCACTCCCCTGCTCCCCTTGGTTTATCCCTTCTGACTTTCTCAGTAGGGTTAGATACAGTTTTATATCTCAATGGATATAGCTACTCTTCCCTCTCAGGGTTAATTACACTGAGAGTAAGGTTTAAATATTACCTCTTAATGCTCTCTTCCTCTCCCTCTTATAATATTATTCATCCCCTCCTCTTCCTATGCCCTCTTCGTGTTTAATAGAATATCCTATTTTTCTTATTCATTCAAGTTTCTCTTGGTGTCCTCTACTATTCACCCCCCTCTTTCCAACCCCCATATCATCTTAGACCATTCAGTATTCCAACCTCTCCCTATGAATAATTCTTCTCATTACTATAATAGTGAATACTATAATAGTGAACAGAGTTCCTTACAGAGAAATGTACGTAACCTTTCTTCACATAGGAATATAAATAATTAGATCATATTGAAGCCCTTAAAGAGGCAAATTTAGAAAATACGTGTTTTCTTTCTTTCCCCTCTGTTTCTTATTTACCTTTTCATGTTTATCTTGATTTTTGTGTTTGAATATTGAACTTTCCCTTAAGTCCTGGTCTTTTCTGTGAAAATACTTGGAAATCTTCTATCTTGTTTAATGCCCAAACTTTCCCCTGGAAGCATAAAGTTAGTTTGTTGGGTAGGTGATCCTTGAATGTAGACCCAGTTCTCTTGCCTTTTTGAATATTATATTCCAAGCCTCATGGTCTTTTAGTGTGGAGGCTGCCAGATCCTGTGTGATCCTGATTGGTGCTCCTTGATATCTGAATTGTCTCTTTTTGGCTTCTTGTAATATTTTTTTCTTTTACTTGGAAGCTCTTGAATTTGGCTATTATATTCCTGGGGGTTGTCTTTTCAGGGTTTAGTGTAGAGGGTGATCTATGGATCCTTTCAATGTCTATATTGCCCTCTTGTTGTAGAACTTCAGGGCAGTTTTGTTGAATAATTTCTTTTAGCATGGAATCCAAATTTCTATTAATTTCTGCTTTTTCAGGAAGACCAATGATTCTCAGATTGTCTCTTCTAGACCTGTTTTCTTGATCTGTCAATTTCTCATTGTGATATTTCATGTTTCCTTCTATTTTATCGGTCTTTTGACTTTATTTTATTTGTTCTTGCTGTCTTGAGAGATCATTGGCTTCTACTTGCCCAATTCTTGTCTATAGAGACTGGTTTTCTGCTATAAGCTTTTGATTTTCCTTTTCAATTTTGTCTATCCTATTTTCCTGATTTTTGATTTGGTTTCCAATTTGTTCATCTATTCTTTTGATTTGGGGGCATCTTTTTCGAATTGCCCAATTCTAGCCTTTAGAGACTGTTTTTCCTTTTCAATCTTGTCATTTCGGGTCTTTGATTTACTTGCCTCACTTTCCAGTTGCTCAATTCTGCCTTTTAAACTGTTATTTTCTTGCCAGATCTCTTCCATCTTTTTCATGATATCAGGTTTGAACACTTCAAGGCCTTGTGACCAGTGTTCATTTTTTGGGGAAGGTTTGGATATGGTTACTTGTTTGTTCTCCTGTGCTGTTTGCTCTGTTGTCTTCATTTTTTCTGTGTAAAAGTTTTTGAGTGTTAAAGATTTCCTTGTCATTTTTCTCCTTTGGGGTTCCTGAGTCTGGCTTGCCATTGTGAGCTGTGTTCCCCCTCAGCTTTATCCTCACGCCCAGGGTCTGTCTGTGCTCTTTATGCTCCTATGGTCTCAGGTCTATTTGTTCTCAAGGTCATGCTTCCTGGAGGTCCCCTTGCTTGTTCTTCTGCCTGAAGCTCCTTTATCAGTCTCAGGGCACTGCTTCCACAGTCATGCACCCCGCTGCACTGGGTCCCCACTCAAGTTCCATGTCTACTCTCAGGTTCCTAGTCTGTGCCTGCTGTCAGGATCTGTGCCTGAGCCTGCACTCAGCGTCTGTGTTCAAAGTGTGTGTGTTCGTTAGCCTCTTTGGGTCTTAAGTCTTGTTGCTCTCAGGAGCAGGCCCTGGTGCTGCCAATGACTTAATGGTTGCCCCAAACTTGCTCTAACTCTTTTGTACTGGCTTTGGCACTGTAGGTGGTGTGGGGGAGAGGGGGTTGCTCAGCTTGCATTTTTGTGAGAGCTATTTCTCCTCTTTATAGCATGGAAGTGCCTCGATTCCACATACCTTCAATGCTGCACCCATTTTCGGGTCCCTTTGTTTGTCTTGATTTGTTTTTAAGTCTTCTTGAATACTTAATGCATAGCTTAGGAGAGGTCAAGCAGCTGCTTTTTTATTCTGCCGCCATCTTAACCCCAAAACTTTCTCTCTTTAGAATTATCTCAAAGTGTTAATAACACCCATACTCAGTCATCTATAGAACCTACCTTAACTTATAGGGGAGTAGTAGTGTATTGGGAATAAAGGAAAGTGGGTAGACAAATTGGAGTAAGCATTATTTAAAAATAATATATCTGAGAATAGGAATCATCTAAAAAAAGTGAGATAATGATAAACAACAGAGAAACTAGAAGGAAAACACATTAATAATCATAACTATAAATGTGAATGGGATGAAATCATCCATATAATGAAAGAGGAGAACAGAGGGTATTAAAAGCCAGAATGTCACAATATGCTATCTACAAAAAACCTATTTAAAGAATGGAAATATAAATAGAATAAAAGTAAGGGGCTGAAACACAATCTACTGTGCCTCAAAAAAATTCTAAGTAGGGGTAGGAATCATAATCTCATACAAAACAAAAGTAAAAATTGGTCTAATCAAAAGAGATAAGGAAGGAAATTACATTTTGATAAAAGATACCATAGACAGTGAAACAATAACAATAAGAAACATATGCATCAAATAGCATAGTGTCCAGATTCCTGAAGAAGTTCCATGATTACAGGAGCAAATATATATTAAAAGATTACTAGTCAGGGACTTCAACCTTTCCTTCTCAGAAGTAGACAAGTCCAAACAAAAAAATAAACATCAAAAGTGGTAAGAAGGTAAAAAAAAAACTTTAGAAAAGTTTTTATTAGACCTCTGGACATACCTGAATCAGAATAGAAAAGAATAAATTTTTTTTTTAAGGCAATATATGGCACCTTCAGAAAAACTGGCCACATAATAGGGCATAAAAACCTCATAAGCAAATTTAGAAAAGCAGAAATATTAAATGCATCCTTTTCAAAACATTATGTAAAAAAGAAAATTAAATTCAACAAAAGTCAATAGAAAGACTAAAATTAATTGTAAGTTAAAGAATTTTATACTAAAGAACAAATTGTTCAAATAATAAGTCATAGAAAGGATCAACATTTTATTTAAAGGAAATGATCATGTGTAGGGAGGACAATTAGATGTCTCAGTGGATGGAGAGTTGGGCTTAGAGATAGGAGGTCCATCCCATTTGAGTAGCCTTGGGTAAGTGACTTCATCCTCATTTCCTGGACCTTACCATTTTCTCCCTTAAAACCAATACCCAATAGTGATTCTAAAACAGAAGGTAAATGTTTTTTTAAAAAAATAACAATGAGGAGGCAACACACCAAAATTTATGGGTTACAGTCAAGTTGTATTTATTTTTCTCCAGCTATCTATTAACTCTAATTTTTCTAGGATTTCATTCACCTCATTTATCTCTTTCTTATTTAATTTTTGGTTTGATTTATCTAGATCTGATAGGGGAATTTTACGCTCACCCATTAGTATAGTTTTGCTATCTATTTCGTCCTTGAGCTCCACTAGCTTCTCCTTTAGAAATTTGGATGTTATACCATTTGGTGCATACCTGTTGAATGCTGATATTTCTTCATTGTCTATTCTGCCCTTTATCAAGATATAGTTATCTTCCCTATATCTTTTAACCAAATATATTTTTACTTTGGCCTCATCCAAAATCATGATTGCAACTTATATGTTTTTTTTCTCAGTTGAAGCCCAATAGATTTTCCTCCAGCCTTTTATTTTTACCCTTTGTATGTCTACCTGCCTCATCTGTGTTTCTTCCAGATAACATATGGTAGGATTTTGGTTTCTAATCCAGTCTGCTATTTGCTTCCATTTTATGGGTGAGTTCATCCCATTCACATTCAGAGTTATAATTATCAACTGTGTAGTCCCCAACATTTTGATCTCTCTCCTTGTCCTGCTTTTTCTTCTTTCATTATTTCCTTATACACCAATGTTGTGTTTTTACTCAGTCCCCCTAGTCCCCTCCTTTATTTTACTTCCATCTCTCCTCCCTCCCTTCTTATTCCCCTCTTATTTTTCTTTATAGTCTTTTTCAGCTACCCGCAACACTCTCCCTCCCTAGTATTGCTTCACTCCCCAGAAGTCCATTTGTTACCCTTTTACTTCTCTATAGGGCATGAATCACTTCTCTTCCCCAATGGATCTGATTGTTCTTCCCTCCTTGAGTTAATTTCAATGTATGTAATCTGAGAGAGCTAACCAGGAAGGAAGTTCCAGAACCGTTAAAACTATCAAAAGATATCCATAACCGAATACACAATCAGTATATGGGACAACCACACTGTGAAGAAGAGCATAGGATCAGTGTTGGACCCATGCATTTGAAGAACATAACTTACACCCAACAGAATTCTCACTGCATCCAACGCTTTTGGAAAACTCTATGCTAAGGCAAACAAGCTCTCTCTTAAGTGTAAGTTTGTGTTTCACATGTATATGTGAAGTCAGAAAAAGTCTTATGAGTTGTCTACTGTGGCCTATCCGTGTAATGAAGTGTTACATACTTACGCTACCGGAATTCTTCTGCAAAGTATATATACTGTGTGGATGCAATCTAAAGTGTTGGATGCAGTGAGAATTCTGTTGGTTGGAAGTTATGTTCTTCAAATGCATGGGTCCAATGCTGCTTTGATGTTCCTCTTCATAGTGTGTTTTTCCCATACACCAATTGTGTATTCGATCACAGATGTCTTTTGCAGTCCTCAGGTTTGCTGTCCTTGTGATGATCTGCAAAGTAAGCAATGCCTCACTTGTGTCTTTTGATGTTATCCCGTGCTTGTCAACTTGCACTGGAACTGATGTTCTGGTGTGTTGACTTGTGTCAATTGATGTACCTGCACTTGTTATCTTGCACTGGAACTGATGTTCTAGTGTGTTGACATGTCAGGAACAAAGTTCAAATGTCCATGAAACATGATTAATCTTTTCTTCTTTCTGTTTATTTTTTTTTGCGGTTTAATAAAGATGATTACAGGTAACAAGAGTTCATGATGAAGTTTTTTGTGCTTACATTTAATCATCGATGTCAGTGTTTAGGTCTTGGATTGATTACAAATCGAATGTTGTGTCTTCTGCTGTTGATTCCTTTTCATTGTCATAATGGTTTATGGATAATTCTTTTAAGTAGTAATTTGGTTTGGGCTAATCATTTGGGTGTAAAATTTGGTGTAATATCTGATTGTTAACTGGTTCTTGGTCTAATTCTGGTCTGATTCATGCTCTGATTGTTGTTCTGATTGCTGCTCTGGTTCTGTGGTCTCATGTATAGGCTGTGGACTTTCTGTGGACTTATTTGATTGATTGGTTGGTGCTAATTGATCTTTGTGCTATGCAATAATTGGATCTTGTGGTTGTTGTTGGGACATGTCTTTTGCTAGCTTGACATGAGTGACATGAAACCAAGGAACCCTCCCTTTAACTTTTATTGCACTAGGAGTTGTTAAAATTATTAGGGATGGGCCTTGCCACTTGGGTTCTAAGACAGACTTCTTAGTGAAGTTTCTGATGTAAACATAATCTCCAGGTTGGAAGTTGTGTAGACTAAAATTAAAGGGTACTCTTTGATGTATCAAGCCTATTTTATGAAGTTGGTTTAAGCGTTGCTTGAGTAATTTTATGTACTCATAGAGCTTGTATTCCATACGCAGCTGTCATAATTTGTGAATGTTTTGAGGTGACTTGCCATGGAAAGGTGGATGGCCATACAGCATTTCGAATGGTGATAAGTGTGGAATGCTGTTGGGTTGGCATCTGAGGTGGAATAGTGTCAACAGTAAAGAATCAGGCCATTTGGCTACTAGAGTCTTCAAAGATCTATTCACTCGTTCAATCTGTCCATTGGACTGTGGTCTGTATACCAAGTGAAGATGTTGCTTGACTCCTAAGGTCTCATAAACTGTAGCTAAAATCTTATTGAAGTGGGATCCAGAATCTGAAGCAATATGTAAAGGAATAGAGAATCTGGGTATTAATTCTCTCAGTAAAACTTTTACAACAAATGCTGAGGAGTTACTTTTGGCTGAGAAAGCGTCTGGCCACTTAGTTAATCTATCCACTATCTCTAATGCATATCTGTAACCTTGACTCTTTGGCATAGTGATGTAATCGATTTGTAAGCATTCAAATGGTGTATAGGCTAGTGGTTTGCCTCCCAGACTGCGGACTTTTGTAATTGTCTGGTTGAATTGCATACAAATTCTGCACCTCTGTGAAACTCTCATAGAAACTTCATATATGCCCCTTGCATTCCAATACCTAGTTATAGAATCTGCCATGCCCAGACTTCCAAATAATGCCCTTTTTGGTGTAATTCATTGCAAAAGGTGAAATATAGGGATCTAGGCAACAAAGGTTTTCCATTTTTCCCCAGCCAAACTCTGTTAGTTAAATATGCACCATGATATTTGTAATGTAGAGATAGCAGCATGGAATCCCTGCAAAAGACAGGGTCAGCCTCACCCAGAATTCCAGGGGACCCCCCTGGAGAACTTTGGGCGAGGGGACAGTTGAGAAGGGTTAGTCAGTTGCTTTCTGGGGGTTGAGGTGAGTGGATCACTGCTTACTGCTCCTGACTTAGGGGGTTCACCTGAGTGGCCATTTTGGAAAAGCCATCATGGTTTCTATTCAGGAGTTAGCCTGTTTAAGAGGATTAGTCCTTACCAACATCAATACAACAATTATTTAGTGATTAGATATATTCACTATTAGCAAGAGAGCCAGTTTAGCCAAGTGCCCTTCACCCCCTCCTGTGGTGGGGAAGGGCAGCTTCAACCTAACAGATCAGGGTCACCTTTTCCTTATTCAAAACCTAATTATTCCCTCTAGCTTTTCCTTTTCCTTCTTAATATAAGCTTTACCTACAACATCTGTGCCTGGGAATTATTTGGGGATATTCACAGCTCATAGTTACCATCCTAGCTTGAATCCTCTCAGCTGCCAGTTTTATGAAGATCAGATCCATCTCAGACTTTAACACTTAGACAACTAGCTTCTACTTATTCCTCTATCAAACCTGTGAGGAATATAAGTTAAAGAAAAGGAGAACATCATTAGAGTTCAGCCCCAACAGACCTTGTTAGAAGTACCTCAGATTGTCTCCAGTTTCCAACTGAAACCTCAACTGCTTGGGAGGAGGGGTTTGAGAGCCAGGAGTGTCTAAGCCCCTCCTTTCTCACTGGAGCCTGTCAGTCAGTGTCTGTGAGAAGAAGTGACTTGAAGGTTACTGGCCCTGGCATAATTATCTGCTTCTCCAAAATATCTGTTATTATCAACATAATATGTTTCTTCCAATTCTTTACTTTCTTTGGGGAGTATGCATTTTTGAGATCAGCTTTCTCCACCAAAGATAAGTTTAGAATTATACTTGGTTCATGCCTCGCCGCTAATTTGGCTGTGATATCTACACATTTGTTCCCTGATTCCATTGGCCCTTGGATCTTAGTATGAGCCTTGTAATGAATGACTGACACTTGGGCTGGTAATTGGATTGCATCCAACAACTGATTAATTAAATTCCCTTGCTCTATCTGTTTGACATTGGATGTAATGAAGCCTCAATTTTTCCAGATTTCACCAGAATGATGCACAAATGGGAAAGCATGCCTCGAATCAATAAAAGTATTCTCTTTGCGATTTTCAGCAAGCTTCAGAGCGTGTATTAATCCAACTAGTTCTGCCACTTGAGCACTCATGGTGGATGGTAATGATGAGTACCAAAGGGTCTCAGAGGCTGTCACTATGGCTGCTCTGGTATATCTCTGTCTACTATGTATGATGATCCATCTGTGAATAATGTCAAATCTGGGTTTTCCATGGGCTCGTTTTATAAATCTGCCCTTGTTTTATGCACGATGTTAAGTGCATTCTCACAGATGCATAGACTTTTTCCCTCCAGAGGTAAATCTAGGATCAGAGTCACAGGATTTAAGTTTCTGCACAGATGAAAAGTTATGTTTTCATTAGCCAACAAGATTGCTTGTTATTGTGGTAGTCTTTGGGAAGTGAAAGCTTGTAGCATGGTGTTCCTTAAAGTAGATTTCACCTGTTGTGGAGAAAATACTTTCGGTTCACCCCCTAATATCAAGGAAGATACTTTTCTAATCATGATGGCTATGGCAGCAATAGCTCTTAAACGGCTTGGCATAACACAGATTACTGAATCTAATTTCGAGCTATAATAGGCAACTGCTCTTAGGGTATTCCTGAATGATTGTTTGAGAACACTAGAGGCTATCCCTTTATCCTCGTGGACATAAAGGAGGAATGGTTTATCGTGATCAGGGATACTTAGGGTTGGAGCTGATAAGAGTGAGTGATTTTAATTTCTCTATATCATGGATATAGTTTTTTTGATAGTTTTAATGGTTCTGGAACTTCCTTCCTAGTTAGCTCTATCAGAGGTTTAGTGATGAGAGCATAAACTGGAATCCAGTTTCTACAGAAGCTCATTACTCCTATGATTGCACTGAGCTGCCGCTTGGTCTTAGGCAAACTCAAAGTCTGTATATCTTGTGTTCTCTTTTGGGAAATCTTTCTGGAGCCTTTTTCTAGGATGAATCCTAAATAATTTACTTTTTTCCTCACAAATTTAAGTTTTGTTTTGGAAATTTTTTTAAACCCTTGTACTTCGGTGTATTGTCTCATAGGTGGAAGATTGGTAAGGGTGGGCAATGGGGGTCAAGTGACTTGCCCAGGGTCACACAGCTGGGAAGTGGCTGAGGCTGGGTTTGAACCTAGGACCTCCTGTCTCTAGGCCTGACTCTCACTCCACTGAGCTACCCAGCTGCCCCCGGTTTTGGAAATTTTATGACCCCTTTTGCCTAGCTCTTTAATTAAGTACACACTGTCAGTATAACAGACTTCAGCAGATGGTGATATTAGCAGGATGTCATCAACATAATGTACAATTTTTCTCTCTTGTAAAGTGATCGACTCAAGGTCTCTCTGTAGGATTTGACAGAAGACAGAAGCGGAATCTGAAAAACCCTGGGGCAAATGGGTCCTTTGGATGGATTTGCCTCCCATGTGACAGCAAACAGCTTTTGGCTGTCTCTGTGCAGGGGAACAGAGAAGTATGCAGAGCTCAGGTCCAGAACAGTAAACCAAGCAGAGATCTCTTGGGTAGATGGAGAAAAATCTGCCCATCCAGTTGGCATTGGATGGTGGCAGTCAAATTACATAGGAGATCTCATCCCACGAGGTTCGATGGACACAATGACATCAATAAAAAGATGTGTTCGAGAGTTAGAGGGCCAAATTTTACCATTTTAACTTTTAGCTTCGGGACTTGTGGGCTACCCCAGAAGCTCCTCTAACTCTCAAACTGCCCTGACATTTGGCTTCAGGTGCCTTGCATAAAATGGAACAAGTTGAACCAGTGCTCAGTAGTCCTTCATAGTGTACCCTGCCCCCGATTTCTAAGGTAACTAATGGTTCCCCACTGTCATTGGACTTCACTGGTACTAGGGGTAATAAAGAATCCTCAGTTTTGTCTGTGTACTTATTATTGATCCAGTATTGTGTATGGTCATTTGTATCTAAACTAGAACTTCCTGTAGCACAATCAGGCAAGTCAAATTTAGAATCAGAAGAACAATAGAAAGCAGGCTTAGAGAGTATTGTCTCTCTCTCATTGAGAGCTGGAGAGTTATTATTGGTTGTGCAAATTTCATGTTGGCTTTTGTTAAGGGCTGCAGAAATGGAGATATGGTCTGATTCACCTTCCACTATGACATTTAAAGAATTGTCAAGCCTCAAATAAGAAGTTTTTCCATTGGTTGTATCTGGGAATGTATGGTAGTTAGTTTGTGTTCCTTTCAATACCTCTGGTATGACTACTGACTCATGAGCTGACTGATATCTTGCCCTAAAGGTTATGTGGCTGAAGTCAGATGTTTTGTGTCTTCAATCACTGTACAAACTTCATTGATGTTATTACTAATCACACTGGTTACTGGAGATGCCAACTGCTCCCTTTACCTTCCCCAAGCTTCTGGTTGGAATTCTTCAGCTAAGGGTTTGAGAAAGTTGGGTGTAGAATTTCCTAAACAGCTTCTAGCACCATGCAACTCAGTGGGTTGCACCTTTAAAGTTAAGTCTTTGCCAACATATTGATTTGATTGCTCTCTAACCTCTTTCTGTGACATTGTGTCTGAAGCAAGTGAATGGGATTTAACTTTGGCATTTAACTCCCCCAAGGTTACTAAATGCATTCCTTTCTGGATACATTGCAAATCCTTGCCATAATGTTCTTTATCCAAGTTGCCCCATTGTGTTAGACTTGGAATTAAGAGAGGAGTTTGAGGTTTTGATGACTTTGAACAAGATTGCAAAGCTTCATGATGCAAGCTGTTGCAAGTGCTTGTATGGTCCTTACGCTACTCATCCAATGTTTTTGTGATGGAATGAGAAAGCTGATCTCTTATGTAGTCATCCTCACTATTCCCATATATTTCTCTGCGCATCTGCATTATTTCCTCCCATTGCTGATTATCTGCCACAGACATATGTTTATATTCTGTGCAGCTTCCTTGAGACATCTGTTCTGTTTTGCCCAGTTTTTCAATTTTATTTTCCCCACTCAGACTACATATTCTCACACCCAAATTATAATTATTAGACCTTTTTAAATTAGGAATCTTGATTCATAATGATTTTGGCTTCATTCCCATCTGTATGTATCTCTCCATTTCTTCTAGGGATGGGGATTGGCTAAATTTCTTGCATGCGTGGCTACAGCACGAACCATCATGCTTCCTTTCCTCATTTCTCTTTGTATCATTATTGTTTTTGGACCATTTTGAGTTGTAATAGGTCCTTCTTATTCCTCTGTCTCTTTGATTATAATTATCATTTTTGGAAAAGTTGATTTGTTGCTTAAATTTACAAAATCAAATAATTTGACCTGGATTTCAACAAAGAAAACACTGAAGGGAAAATTATTTTGGTCTTTGGGTGTTAATTGTAGGTTGCCTATATTGATTATGGCTCCTACTAGTTTGAAGGGCAAAATTTTTTACCTCTTCTATTTGTTTTTCTCATTTTATTTGTTTCAATTGTTTTTTCAAATCTGCTATCAATTCATCCTTGTCTGAGTCAGTCTGTCTTGCTATCCTTGCTTCCTTCTGCTTTGAGTCATGGATGTAGGAAGCATGCTGTCTTACATCCTCCAGTGGCAGTGATTCCCACTGTGGACAGTTTTGGCTAAAATAATTTTGATTGGGATTAATGTTCCCTTTACAAACTGCCTACAGATATGATTTATAGTTTCCTGAGCATGTCTGTCACATAATCCTAGGATTGTCTCTGCTGCCTCAATAACTCTATGGTGGAAACTGCTAGGATGTTCCTCTTCTCCCTGTTTTAATTTCTCAAATTTTTGCCATGAATTTAGGCTTTTTGTATGGATTCCCATTGCTTCTAATAAATCAGTTCTACATTGGGTAAGGTACCTAAGGTTGACATGTTGGGTAAAATCTAAGTCCTGGTGGACTAATGGCCAGGCTGTTAAATTTGGGTTTCTCCTCATTTCGTTTAGGAATTTTTCCTTTTCTGAGGAAGAGCAAAATTTCCCTAAAAGAAATTCCATGTAATCAAACACCTTTTTTGATTCTTTAATGCTTTTGAATGATTTTTCAAAAAAATTTGAAAAATGTCTCTTTAGCACCTCCATGTCACTTGGGGTGAATGCTTTATATGTTTTTACATGCACTACCCTTTCACCAGGCTGTGTGATTGTCCCATCTATGATTGGCAAAAGAGAGACTATGGAATTTGAAGATGGTCAGTTGTTATTGGCCTTTGATTCAATATTGGTGGTATTGTTTTCTAGGTATTTGGACTCCACAATCTCTAGTTGGAGAATTGTATGCTTGTCCAGTTCTTTTCCTTCCCTTATTTGTTTCAATACTTGGAGTAGTAGTTTGGTGTTATCTACTAGTTCCTCAGAATCAGCATCTTTCTTTGTTTTTGTAATTGAGTTGAAATATTGCCACAGGTGAGAGAAAACTTTTTTCGAGACCACTAGGGATTGCCAGATAGTATTATGGTTATGGCAGTTGGGATGAAACAAAAACATTCAGCCAGTGTCAGCTCATACCATTTATAATAATCATAGATGTCCAGAATTTGTTGCACGAAATTGGGGGACATTTCTAAACCAAAAATCAATAACACCTTGCATAAGAGACCATGAAATCATAGAGATGCTAGATGGGATGAATGTTATCCTGGCTAACTTCATTTTGGTTGTAACAGAAGAATTTAGGTAGTTCACTAACTTTGCTCACAAATTAAATGTTATAGAGAAATAAGATAAATCTTTAATCTTTAGGTTAGAAGGAGGGATAAAGGTGAGGTAGGTATTAGGAGGAGGAATGAAGGGAATGTCTGAATGGAGGGAAGGAATGAATGAGGTAGTATATTGGATGGTAAGGAAATAGATTGGGGTATTCAAGAGAGGCAGCTTAAAACAGGCTATACACTGAAGCTAGAGACAGGGGATACTGGGGAGATATAGGCAGGAAGGCAGGATCCTCCAAGGTGAGGAAAGGTATCTTTATAGATTCATAGGAGTTGGGCCAGTCAAAAATGTTTAAATCTGCCTTGAAGGCTTCTCTTATTAGTTTCTAAAGTCTCTTGAGGGAGTTGTCAAAGGGCTCCTCCCTGTCAGTGAAACTGATGGCAGGAGGAAGTCTCGGGTAAGACTTCCTGCCAAGATGGATGCCTGTAGTACCCTCAAGAAATAAAAGAAAATAACTCCTTCCCCCTTCAGCCCTTGCCTCAATCTTCAACACAATGATTCACCAGAGGGTTTGAGTAGGTAACGAAGGAGATTTATTAATATCAGGATTAAACAGAAGGAGAAAGGGGTTTAGGGTTTTGTAATAGCCTCTAGGGAGAAAGCTAAAGGTGGGGGAAGGGTCACAGGAGGGTTAGACTGAGAGAGAGCCTGCTCTCCCAGTCAGGAAGATTTGATTGCCTTAAAGTAAAGTATTTACTAGATCAATAAAATAAGGGATAGCTTGATTTAAGGATGTTCTACTTGCCTACAGAAAACTAAAACCCACANCCTTCAATTGGGGAATGGCTGAACAAATTGTGGTATATGCTGGTGATGGAATATTATTGTGCTCAAAGGAATAATAAACTGAAGGAATTCCATGTGAACTGGAAAGACCTCCAGGAATTGATGCAGAGAGAAAGGAGTAGAGCCAGAAGAACATTGTACACAGTGACCAATACACTGTGGTAAAATAGAATGTAATGAACTTCTGTTCTAGCAGCAATGCAATGACCCAGGACAATTCTGAGGGATTTATGGAAAAGAACACTACTCACATTCAGAGGAAGAACTACAGGAGTGGAAACAGAAGAAAAACAACTGCTTGAACACATGGGTAGATGTGGACATGATTGGGGATGTAGACTGGAAACTACCACACCAAAGCAACTATCAACAATTTGGAAATAGGTCTTGATCAATGACACATGTGGAAATATACATCAGCCCTGGGGGGGAGGAGCTTGGTGGATTAAGGGGAAAGTAAGAGCATGAATTATGTAACCATGTTAACTTTTCTAAAAATAAATATGAATAAATGTTTACAAATTTTTTTTAATTTTTTTCCCTCTCTTAATTATCCTTTGGTGATTCTCTGGAGTTCTGTTTGAACATCAAATTTTCTGTTTAAGTCCAGTTTTTTCTTTATGAATTCTTAGGAAGTCTTTAATTTCATTAAATGGCCATACTTTCCCCTGGAAGAATATAGTCAGTTTTGCTGGGTAGTTGATTCTTGGTTGTAGACCCAGTTCCCTTGCTTTCCTGAGTATTATATTCCATGACTTCTGGTCCTTCAATGTAGATGCAGCCAGATCCTGTGTTATCCTAACTGTGTTTCCCTGGTATCTGAATGACTTCTTCTTAGCAGCTTGTAATATTTTTCCTTGGTCTGGTAGTTCTTGAATTTGGCTATAATATTCCTGGGAGTTGTCAGTTGTGGATTAAATGTAGCAGGTGATCTGTGGATTCTTTCAATTTCTACCTTTCCCTCTTGTTCCAGGATGTTGGGGCAGTTTTCTCATATTTTTTCCTTCTTTTCCTCCTGTGCCTTCTCTGTTCAGCTGGTAGATTAGTTTAAGTATATGGTTTTAATGAGCTATGATGTAAGATCTTACTCAGCTGGCAAAGGAAGTTTGTAGCTTCTTTCTCTGCAGTCTATGGGGGAGGGATGTTTGAGTTTCCCTGCCTGATAGAGACTTCTTATCTATCTCATTGATGGAATTAAGGCAGGAGGGGTTGATCTGTAGAGCTTGATGTTGATATGCCCTGAGGCTAAAATCTTTGAGAGAAGGGGGATGTGGGGGTAAGATGGAACATTTTTTAAACCCCTACTTTCTGTCTTGGAGTCAATAATGTGTATTGGCTCCAAAGAAGAAGAGTGGTAAGGGTAGGCAATGGGGGTCAAGTGACTTGCCCAGGGTCACATACCTGGAAGATGGAACATTTTTCACTATGTGTGGGTTGCCTCTCTGTGTTTCTACTCTAGCCACCTTCCTACATCTGTGTTCAATACCCTGAGCCTGGCTTAGCTGTGCTAGCAAGATCCTTTCTCTGGACCAGTGTGTTTTCCTGCCCAAAGATTCCAGGAGCTGCTGGAGACTCAGGACAGCATGTGGGGGAGGAGTCCTGGGATTCCCCTTCTTCCTTACTTTCAAACCCAAAATTTCAGTAATTCAGGCCTTTTTCTTGGTGTACCTCTTGAGGTGTACAGAAGGAGGGTCCCTCAGCTCTGTCTTGTTTTTAAATTTGGTTTTCTTTCCCCTCAAAATGCTTTTTTTAAAAAAAATCTCAGTGTGGAAGGGTATGGAGGTCTGAAGTTTTGTTCCCTCTAAGCTGCCATCTTCCCAGAATTCCTCAAGTTGTAATTAGAGGAAAATTTATAGTTCTAAATGTTTACATTAATAAAATGGAAAATGATCAGATCAATGAATTGGGCATGTAACTAAAAAATAGAAAAAGAACAAATTAAAAATTCCCAATTAAAAATAAAATTAGAAATATGGAAAATCAAGAGAGAAATCAATAAAATTGAAAATGAGAAAATCATTGGACTAATGAATAATACAAGGTGATGGTTTCATGAAAAAATAAATTAAAAGGATAAACCATTATCTAATTAGCTTTCAAAAAAGAAAGAAGAAAACTAAATTAATGGTATCAAAAATGAAAAAGGTAAAATTCCAACCAATGAAGAAGAAATTAAAATAATTATCTTATGTTAATTTGCCCAACTATATGATAATAAATCTCATAATCTAAGTGTAATGGCTGAATATTTGCATGAATATAAGCTGCCCATATTAACAAAAGAATACTTAAACAACCCAATCCCACCCCAAAGATGTTGGATAAACCATAAAAGAATTCCCTAACAAAAATATACCAGGGCCAGATGGATTCACAAATCACAAATGAATTTTACTAAACATTCAAAAAATGATTGACTCAAATGTTATGTAAACTTTTGTTTATGACACAAATATGGTACTGATATTTAAACAAGGAAGAACTAAAATATAAAGAGAAATATTCCCAATGACAAACCCTAAGAAGAAAAAGCTCAATTTCCCTAATGGACATTGATTAAAAAGATTTAAATAAAATACTATCAAAGAGATTAAATACAACACAATCACAAGGATCATACACCAAGATCATGTGAATTTTATAGCAGTAATGCAGGGATGGTTCAATATTAGGGAAACATCAGTGTAACTCACCATATCAATAAGAAAAACAGTAGAAATCTTCTGATTGCTTCAATATATGCAGAAAAAGCTTTTGACAAAATGCAATGCCCATTCATTATGATTAGAAAACACTGGAATAAAGAGCTTTCCTTAAAGGGATAACATGGTACCTATCTAAAACCAATAGCAATCAGGATCTATAATGGGATTAACTAAAATCATTCCCAATAAGATTGGAAGTGAAGCAAAAATGCTTATTATCCCCACAACTATTTACTATTATATTACAAATGCTAACTATAGCAATGAGAACAGAAAAATGAATTGAAGGAATTATAATAGGCAATGAGGAAGCAAAATTATCACTCTTTGCAGATTATATGATGGTTTTCCTAGAAAATCAACCAAATATATTAACATCTTTAATAATTAATTAGGACAAATTAACATCATTTATTAATTAATGTGAGATAATAAATTAACAATTTCAACAAAGTCACAGGATACAAAATAAACTTATATTAATCCTCAGTATTTCTAATTGACATCAACAAATTCCAACTGCAAGAGTTAGAAAAGGAAATTGGATTCAAAAAACTCAAGACAATATAAAATACTTGGTGGTATGCATATGGAAACAAAACCAGAAATTATATGAACACAATTACATATAAATTCATCATACACCTAAAGTCAGAAATAAACAATTGGAAAAATACTAATTGGTCATGGATATGCTGGACCAATAAGATAAAAATAAATCCTACTTAAATTAATTTACTTATTCAGTGTCTTATCAATCAAACTACTCACAATTTTTTTTTTCCCTAGAGCTAGGAAAAATAACATAATTCATCTGCAAGACCAAAATGTCAAGAATATTCAGGGAATCAAAGAAGAAACAATATTATGGAAGGAGACCTACTCCATACCAGATGTCAAACTAGATGATAAAATGATAATCATAAAAAGTAATCTGGTACTAGCTAAGACTTAGAAGAATGAATCAATGGAATCATGTAAGTAATCCACACGTGGTAATTAATATCCATAATAACTTTAGCAGTCAGTAAAGATCCAAGATTTTGAAGAAAAAACTCACTATGTGACAAAATCTTCTGGGAAAATGGGAATATAGTACAGCAGAAACTAGACATACACTAACCTCTCACTCTATACAATAGGATGAAATAAAAATTGTTACATTATCTAGAAATAAAGGCTGATACCATTAACAAAAATAGGGAATATAGAAAAAATTTATCTGTCAAACTTATGGATAAGGGGAAAATATGATATAGTGAATATTATGAAAAATTAAATGGAAAAAATTTATTACATTAAATTGTAAAGGGTTTGTACAAACAAGACCAATGCAACCAAAATTAGAAGATGAAAAAAAACTGGGGAAAATATTTTATAGTGTTTCTGAAAAGGTCCCATTCATCAGTTGTACAGAGAATTATTATGTATATATACATATATATGTATTTATATAAAGAGTCAAATTTATAAGAATACAAAGAGTTCCCCATTTGCATAATGGTCAAAGGATATGAACAGGAATTCCTCAGAAAAATAAATTAAAACTTTCGTTAGTCATATGAAAAAATGTTCCAAATCACTATTAAATAGAGAAATGAATATTAAATCATCTCTAAGATACCACCTGACACCTATCAGTTTGGTTGATGTGATCAAAAAGGAAAATGATAAATGTTTGAGGAGATGTGGAAAATTTGAGATTCTAATACTGTTGGGGGAACCATGAACTGATATAACCATTCTTGAGAGCAATTCTGAGCCAGGTGCTAAAGGATGCAAAATTATGCACACTCTTTGATACAGCATTACTACTACTAGGTCTATATCCCAAAGAGATCTGAGATAAGGGGAAAGGTCCTACTTCTACCAAACTATTTTAACAGTTATTTTTGTAGTGGCAAAGAATTGGAAACTGAGGGATGTCCATCACTTTCAGAATACTTGAATAAATTGTGGCATATAGGAGTAATTGAATAATCTTATGCTATAATTAATGACAAACGGGATTTTCAGAAAATTCTGGAAAGATTTATGTAAACTGATGTAAAGTAAAGTGAGCAAAATCAGAAAGAAAAATATATATAGCTACAGAAATATTATATGATGATCATTTCAAAAGACTAAGCTATTCTCAGCAAAGCAAGTTTCCAATATATCCACGAGAGACTCATAATGAAAAATGCACAGTCAAAGAAGGAACTGTTGAAGACTGACTGCAGATTAAAGCATGCCATCTTCCACTTTATTTCTTTCAAAAGTTTTTTATTGTATATTTTAAGTGTCTTCTGTCACAGCATGGGCAATAAAGAAATATGTATTGCATGAAAGCACTGATAAAACTTATATCAGAATACTTACCACGTTAAGTAGAGAGGAAAGGAAGGAAGATAGAATATTTGAATTCTAAAATGTTTGAAAAAATGCCAAAATTATTTCTACATGTAACTAAAAATACATTTTTGAAAAGAAGTTTCCTTCAAAGACCTTCAGTTTATAACCTTGCTTCGTCACATTAGCACCAAGGTAAATTGACAATGCTTTCCCCATAATATGTTGGTAATATAAATGACTCAACATACCCATACCCACACACTCCCACCTAATATATCTATAGACACACATATTTTACTTAACCATTCTCTTGACAGTCAAAGAAAATTGCATTTATCTTCCTTTTAAGGCATATTTTTAGAGGAATTAATAACAATTTCTTACCCCACAGTACCTTGTCTAAATCAGCAGACAAAAACTGTATCCCTTAATATATCCAGCTTGTCTCACATGAATTCTCTTGTTTATCAGGATAATGGGGGAATGAGAGTGGATTTATTAGTAAAATTACATCACTACTAAAAGTTTATACTATGCAGATGTCATGTCAGTAGTATCATCTTTAAATACAAAAAGAACATGTCCTTTGTTATTGTTATGAATATTTTAAAATTAGAGAGCTGTACAACTTAACACAAATATATGAACACTAGTAAAGGGGACAGGTAGCTAGTAGCTTGTTTAGTGTATAACAGAATCAGCTTCTGGAGAATATTAAGAATAAATGTTGATTTAGGAAATCTAGTTCCAAGTCAATATATATAGCATATGGCACCTGAAACCCCCTTTCAAGTATTTAATATTTTCTGTGAACAACTGAATAAGATGATTTCAGGAGCCCATGGTAATATTCTAGAGTAACTTGAATTATGAATACTTTAGAAAAACAAAATCGTTATTCCACCTACTGCAGCTACTACAATGGGCCCAATGAACTTAATTCTTCCCACTCTGCATGATGAAAGTATGGTTTACAAATCAGTCAGTCAATTAGTCCACAAGTACTTATTAAGCATTTAGTCAGTTCCAGGAATAGTGCTAAGTGCTATATAAATAAATGGGAGCAAAAAAGCTAGTTCATGCCTTCAAGGAACTTACATTCAAATTTGGGAAGAAAATATATAAAAGGAAGGTAGAAAAGGGTTTGGGAGAGAGAGACAGAGACAAAGAGACAGTGACAGAGAGAAACTACTGACTAGATATAGAAAAGTATGAATGACACAACTTAGCATAATGGATAGAATATTGGACTTAGAGTCAGAGATACCTGAATTTGAATCAACCTCAGATGTATACTAGTTGTATGACTTGTCCTGGGCAAATCATTTAAATTTTTTCAAACTCAATTTTCTCATCTGCAATGATAAGGAGAAGGATATGATAGGAATAAGGGTAGGGAAATTGACTAGTCCTATGATTTCATTGTTAACATCAACTGACAAATAGGAGTTAGTAAAAGAGGTCAGGAAATAATATTAACAACTACACGTCAGGGTAATAATGAGAATCAAATGAAATGATATTTGTAAATACTTTTGCAAATTTCAAAATGTAATATAAAATTTAGGTATGAAATCAGAATATATGAATGATAGACTTTTGGAGAAAACAAACACAATTAAGTGGGCCTTTTCCTGCAGTGCCAAGAAAGAGAACATTTATTTTGGACAAATTTAGTAAGACTAAGTTCTCCTTTCCCAATCATAAATTTCCTGCAAAATATCCCTTAAACCATATATTAGCTATAGGTAAAAGTTGAAAATATCCTGATCTCTTCACCATAAGCTCTTTGCATTGACTATAATATTGTATCTAGAGAGATTATAATTCTACTGTATTTGTATTTCTGAGAAAATACTGATATTAAAATATTACTTATTTTTGTTTGAATCAGATTAAGGTAATTGAAGACATTTTGCAGTCTCCCAAATGTCATTTAGCCTGCTTCTTCTGGACCCATTTCACTGTCCTTCTATAGAATAGTCTTAGATAAATACAGGTCTGTATTAATTCAATGTGCTTCATTCAAGCGAATGTCATAATTTGGAAAATTGGATAAACTGTCTATATTAACAGAATAGATAAAAGGATACTTAACTAACCCAATCACAAAAAAAGAAATTGAATAAGCCATAAGTGTGATTCTTAATAAAAAAAAAAACCCAGGAGCCGATGGATTTATAACTGGCTTCCACCAAATATTAAAGGAAAAATTAATATTTGAAAAAATAGGTGAAGAGTACTATAAAATTACTTTTCTGAGATATAGTTTCAATACCTAAAGCAAGGAGAGCAAAAATGGAGAACAAAAATTATCAATTTCTTTAATAAAGATTGGTTCAAAAAGTTTAAATAAAACCATACCAAGGAGAAAAAAAGGAATCTATCATAAAAATTACACACTATCACCAGGTGAAATTTTGACCAGGAATAGACAGTCTGTTCAATATTTGGAAAACTATCAGCATATTTGACTATATTAATAAAATAAGAATCATATGATTAGGGCAATAGATGCAAAAATAGTTTTTAACAAAATAAAACACATAATTATTAAAAATATTAGAAAGCATAGAAATCAATGGTCCCTTTCTTAAACTGATGAGTAATATTTACCTAAAACCAAGAGTAAGAATGATCTATAATAGGGATAAATTTGAGGCCTTCCCAATAAGATCAAAAGTGAAAGAAGAATTTATCTATTATCACCTCTATTATTAAATACTGTACTAGACATGTTATAGAAGCTATAGAAGTAAGATCCCCCCAAAAGAGAAATTAAAAGAATAAAAATTATAGAGGGAACAAAACAATCACTACAGATGATATGATGACATATTTAGAAAACTGTAGATAATCAATTAAACATAGTTAAAATAATTACAACTTTAACAAAACAGAAGTATAAAAAATGAACCAACATAAATAATCAACATTACTATATGGTACTGACAAAAACAAGAGGAAGAGCTAGAAAAATAAATGTCATTTAAAATAATTGTAGACATTTTAAAAAGTGTGGAGAATATCTAATGAGACAAACTCAGGGACAATATAAACACAATTATGAAATACTTTTCACTAAAAGAAAACTCTAAACAATTTGAGAAATATTAATTGCTAATTGAGTAGACTGAGCTAATATAATAAAAAAGACAATTCTCCCAAAGTTAATTTACTTATCTATTGAATTACCAATCAAATTACTAAAGAATTATTTTAGAGAGCTAGAAAAAATAATAACAAAATTAATTTGGAAAAACAAAAGGTCAAAGTACCAGATAAATCAATGAACAAAAGTGAAGGATGGTCTAACAGTACCAGATCTCAAATATATTACAAATTGATAATTATGGAAAAAAATCTGATATTGGCTAAAAACAGAATGCCAGATTAGTGGAATAAATAAGGCACTTAATACACAGAAGTAAATGATAATAAAAACTACTGTTTAAGAAACCCAAAGATCCAATATCTGGAAGATAAGTACTTAACATTTGGGAAAAATTGCTTGGAAAACTAGAAAGCAGTTTGGGAGAAACTAGGAATAAACCAAAATCTCAGAGCATATATCAATATGAAAAGAAAGCTGATAAATGATTTAGATAGGAAGGGTGATATCATAAGTAAATTAAGGAGGCATGGGAAATTTTATCTATCAGATTTATGTATAAGAAAACAGTTCATGACTAAACAAAAGATAGAGAGGATCAGCGAAAATACAGGCATAATCATGTGAAATTAGAAAAGGGTTTTGCTAATGCATTTTGTATAAGATACAGCCAAAAATTATAAAGAAAACAGGAAGAAGGGGGATTTACAGCAGGTTTCTGTGATAGAAACCGCTTTTCTCAAATATATGGACAACTGACCTAAATTTGTAAAAGATTGCTTCACCATTAAATAGGATATGACCAGAAAGTTTTCAGAAGAACAAATCAAAGCTATCAATAGTCATGTAAAAATGCCCTATATTACTACTGATTAGAGAAAGGCAAATTAAAACAACACTGAGATACCATTTTATACCCATCAGACTAGTTAACATGACAGAAAAGGAAAATGGCAAATTTTGGAGGGGAGGAGGAAAAACTGGGACATTAAAAGACTGTTGATAGAATTGTAAACTATTCTGATCAGTCTGTAGAACAATTTGGAGCTATACTCAAGGGTTGTACAAAATTTTTCTTACCCTTTGACTTAGCAATACCATTACTAAGTTTGTATCCCAAAAAGAAAAAAGAATAGGGAAAAGGACTTATTAGTGCAAAAGTATTTCCTGTAGCTCTTTTCATGGGGGCAAAGATAGGAAAACAAGGGGATGTAGATCATTGAGGAATGGCTGAATAAGATATGATATATTATTGTGATGGAATGTTATTGTACTAAAAGAAAAGATGAGCAAGATGGTTCAAAAAATCTGGAAAATCTTATATGAATTCATACAAAGTGATGTAAAAAGAACGAGGAAAACTTAGTACCCAGTAATCACAATATTATAAGGATGATTAACCATGAGAGATTTTGCTACTCTGATCAAGAAAATGATCCAACACAATTCCAAGGGACCCATGATGAAAAATGTTATCAACATCTAGAGAGAAAGCTGATGAATGCATAATGCAGGTTAAAAATATTTAAACTTTAATTTCTCATTTCTTTCTTGGTCAGTGTTTTCTTTCTTAACACAGCTAATATTGCAATATGTTTTATATTACTTCAAATGAAAAATGGATGTTGAATCACTTGCCTTAGAAAGTTCACCTTTTTTACATGTATTTCAAGATTACTTAACAAAATGATTTTTAAAAATTAAAGATTTTAAAAGAATGTTAGTATACTTATTCACTTTTTCTGTGTAAATTATTAGACCACTTTCTTTGGAGCAATCATGGATTACATTGAAGTAGAGTATAACTATAATGGGGTTTGATCAAATCAAGAGTCTATAAAATTCAACATATTTGGAATAAAAAAAGATGAACTAGATAATATCAAAGAATATGATATAAATGAACAATATAATTATAGACGTTACAGTAATTGTTACAATGCAATACACTGTCAACTATATGAATGTTGATATATTTTTTTAAATGTGTGGGAGGATAAAATGACAGATTTTTTTTGAACGATGTCTTCTAAGGTTTGGGGAAGGGAAGGAGGAGCTGAGGTATCAGTAAACAAATTTAATCAATTAAAAAAATTCCCTGATCAAAAGAAAAGTAGAAAAGAAAAAGCAAACATCATGATATAGTATTTTAATATGTTTAGTCTGGAATAAATAAAGAATGAATTTGGAGTGAGGTCGTACTACACGCTAGAGGGAACTATTATAGGCTAAAAATTGTGAAGGGAAAACCTTAAGCGGTGATTGAGGGAGTAGAAAAGATTTAATTCTTAAGGGCATGTTAAAGGAGGAAATGATAGGCCCTGGTGATTGACTGAATGCAAGAAATAAAGGTGAGGAAAGAAAAAAAATATGGTATTAAAGTTTTTGACATAGGGTCTGAAGAAATTACAAAAATAAGATCTCTCAAGAGGAAAATTGGTTATAAAGAACTAGTGATTAATTTGTTTTCAGAAATATTGGCTTTGAGGGCAAGATGGAGCTTAATGTAATAGTAGCACTATGTAATAGAGTATTTAAGGAACCCTTATCTTCTGGGTTGAGGTTCTCCAACAAACTATTTCATGTGGGCTCTGATTCAGTAGGGTAAGTCACATATTTTGATTTAGTCCTGATGGACCTACAATTTGGGGTGATGAAACATTCCTTTATTAGTATCCATTACTACAGAGCCTGCTTTGGAAGACAGAAAAAAAAAAGAAGGACTTGAGTTCTCTCCTGTTATAGATAGAGAGTACGCCACACTATACTGAGGAACCATATATGCTTGATACAGCCGGGTAGACACAGAGACCAATAAAGAATATGTAGTATAAGTATATTACATAAAATATATTTTCTTAAAGAGAACTTTCCCCTCAATTTTAGTGTCTCAAATTAGAAAGGATATCTGTATGCTGTTTCTCATGTGCTATGACTTTTTAGAGACCATAAATCTTTTCTATCTATACAGATTCTATAGACTCTCTTTAATTTTCAGATATGTAGGAATGGTAATGTAGTTTTCAATATTTGTAGCTATGCATAGTATTTTAATCTTTACTCTTCACCTTATATTTCAGAACTAAAGTTGAAGGAGAAATGTCAGCAAAAGTAAAAGCAAATCTATTAATTATGTAAACATTATATAAATATTACTGGCATTGGATTTGATTTAACAAGGACAAACCTTACATCTTGAGGACCATATAAGCTCATTAATATTCTTCAAATGAATCAAGTCCTACTTTTTTTTAAATCAGTTTTCTTCCTCCCACAAATAAGAAGATAGATCTTGTAAAAAAAAACAAAATTTCTTAGTATAGTTATGTGAAAACTATTTTTTATCATTCTGCAGTCCTCCTGGCTGTATTACGTGACTCACTTTACCACCATCTTCATTCAGGCTCTTATCTCTCCTTCTTGAACTATTACTCAAGCTTCTTAATTTGTCTTCCTGTCTGCATGCTCTCTTTTCTCAAATCCATTATCCATATAAATGTCAACATTCAGCTTAAAGCCATCAGATAACTAAAGCAGTCTGACTACATCACACCTTGCTCAAGGTGTTCAAGTGGCTTTTTGTACCTTTAGGATAAAATACAAATTTAACTTTGAACCTTAACACTCTTATTGTACATGATTCGTTTCCCTATCAAGCTTTATTTCAGCTAAATTGTCCTACTTGCTATTCCTCACAGGCAACATTCCATTCCCTATTTCTGTCTTTACAAAGTTGTATCCCTAAATCACAGAATTCATTTCCTCTTCACCTCCAACATTAATATCCCAATTACTTCTCAATTTTAGCTTATGTCCCCTCCTATATAAGGTCTTTCCTGATGTCATTCAGGTGTCAATATCTCCTCCCATCTACTTTGTATTCATCCTGTGTTATATGTGTAAAGGTTGTTTCCTTTATAGAATGTAAGCTACCTTAGGGCAAGGACTATTTCATACTTGTTTTTATACTAGTGGTTGTGGTTGTTGTTGATACTTCTTTTTTAAAAAGAACCAATGGGGGGCAGTTGGGTGGCTCAGTGGATTAAGATCCAGGCCCAGAAATGGGAGGTCCTAGGTCCAGATTGGACCTCAGACATTTCCTAGCTGTGTGACCCCGTGCAAGTCACATAATCCCCATAGCCCAGCTCTTACTGCTCTTCTACTTTGGAGCCAATATATAGTATTGATTTAAAGATAAGGGTTTAAAAAAAGAGGACTAATGACATCATGGAGTGATATCTTTAGTTGTATGTGAATTGGATTTAAGTGAGGCAAAACTGCACCAAATGATCAGCCTCACTCTTACTTGCAGTCATTAAAGTCCAGTAGCAAGGCAAAAGTCATGATGATTGGTGATGGCTCAGGATGCAGTGAATGACCTTGGCATCTTTAATGTCTGCACATGTTTCAGCCACCTTCGTGGTCACTGGAACAAATCATTCTTTCCTGCCCATTACACCTGGGGAAGTCATCAGGTGATTGAAGTAGACATCTCACTTAACCCTCTATGATTTCAAGCCATCAAAAATGAGAGTTGGAGGAGAGGTAGATAGGAAAGATGGATGAACAGTCCTGTGAAGAGGTGTGAGGTGCTCTACCTGAACACCCCATAAACACCTATTACTTAGTATGCATTACACAAGTGCTTCCCACATATTAAATGTTTAACAAATATTTGTTGATTGTTTATGACAAACCACTAGATAATAAGAGGGTCAACATGCCCACTAGCTCTAAATCCATGACCTTGTGAATGATCCCCCCCCTTTACCTTCTATCTTGAATTATTCTAGGCAGGAAGTATAATGGACTAGATTATTGAGCATGGAGGTAGGAACATCTCAGTATGAATCCTATTTTAGACACTTACTAGCTATGGGACCTCAGTTCCTCATCTGTAAAATGGGTATAATAACACAAGACCTACTTCACTGAGATAAAAGACTTATGTAATGAGAAAGCTTAGGTAAGTCACTTTAGAGACTTCATAGTGTTTTTAAAATTTGCAAAGTATTGCTAGGATTCTAGATTTTCCAATTATTTTCAGGAAAATCTCCCAATCCTGCTGCTTATTCTCTTTCTTCCCTACTTACAATACTTCCAAAAGTCTCAGCCCTTGTAGAAGCCCATTTTGTACTATTGCATGATTCCAGAGGAAGATTGAGTGCTATTTCTTGTTTCTGACCTCTTGAGTCTCATACTTTCCCAAGTCTGGCTTCATGAAAAGGAATTATAGCACAATGGTTCACCTTTGAGAAAACCTTTCCTAACTTCCTTTTGAACTCACTGGCTTAATTTTTATTTGATTTGCACAACATACATCAATTTTCACATTCAATATGACAAAGTAGTCAATGCTATGGGGCAGATGTTTTATTGGAAAGATATATGAGAGTTCCTTTTCAGCTGCAATGCATGTTTGCTCAAAAGCATCATGAGTGAGAAATGGTGAAATTATTCTTGATTTGCAGGGGAGTACCAAATACACAGTCAGTTGTGAGACAGTTGGTCCACAGTGTTCAGATGTTAGTCCATTCAGTAATTTTGATTTAATTTCAAGAGCAGGCTATGAATAGCTAAGTTGGAAGAAGAGATTTTCCTGAACCAGTTTGCAAAGCTTTATTTGATGCCTATTCATAAATTATAGTTATATTACAGAATCTCATTATCCTTCATTAGGAAAAGCTCACTAAATAGAAGTTCGTATTATATATCATGCATGAACAACATGATGAAATGGCCAATGAAGGCAATGCTATTTGAATTTTCAAATGAAAAGACTCAAGAAATCGAAAGATATAATAATCATTTTGTCTTTAACTTTTTTGCGTTATATATACATGAAAGTATAGACTAACCTCAGACTAACATCTATAAATGAAGACAAACTATCAGTCAACTTTTTCATTAGTGAGTGTTTACATTTCGATTGTTAACTGTAACCATTCATTTAAACTCAGACTACTCCCTGTATGAATAGACAAAAATGCCTGTCGAGTAATTGTGCATTTAAAGGGTTTTTATTTTTGCAGGCATATATGTATATATTATAAATGTATATATTGTCTGTATATGTGTGTACATACACACATAGTCAAGACATTACATAAGCAAATTAAATTTATAAATTGATACTTTTTCAACCAAGAGAGTGGCATAACATATTCTTTAAAATCAACTTCTCCAGGACATTTATGTGTCACAATAACAGTTTAGGTAGTTAAAAATGAAATGAGAATATGTGGGCCAAGGAGTAGACCTTTTGGCTTACAGGAAGAAAAAAGCATCTTTTGATCATTTCTCACTTGTTTTTCTACATTGTTAAAACAATGAAAGCACTTAGTATCCTCTAAATTCTGGCAACATGTAGCAAAACCCCAGTCACCTTGTTCAAGTTAGGTATCTATTTTGAAAGGCAAATGTTACCTTTCAAAAGAAAGAAATAATGTAAATGTAAATAAATGTAAAACCGTGTGTGGTCATTATGTCCACATATAAATGGAGGCACAGATGGGATTAATAGAATGAAAATAATTATAAATGAATAGATGAAAATACATTTATAAAGTTTTTATTATATATTGATGAGTATACTAAACAGTGAGGATAGAAATAGAAAAATTGAGATACTCTTTGCTCTCAAGGTTCTTACTCTATAATGAGAAAAGACTGATTAGACAGATAGAAAGATAGATAGATTTATAAATATATATACATATCCACATACATATACATGTGTGGGTGGGTGTGGATGTGTTCACAGCTAAAAGGAAGATGAAAAGTTTTAGAAATTCACTGAAATCAATGTGGGGGCAGATGATGAGATTCAGAAGATGACACATTCCTTGCCTCCAAAATGCCAGCAGTCTAATGGAGAAATCTGTATAAGTACAATGATAAAATCATAAATGGCCAAAATAAAATAAGGAAAATACAATTATATATATGTATATATATATATGTACATATATATATATTCATCCATAGTTAACTGAGATATCAGAAAACTAATTTTACTGAACAGCTCTTCATATATGTTAAAAACAGAACAGAAGAGAAAGTGATTTTTTAAGAAACTAATGTTAGGGGGCAGCTGGGTAGCTCAGTGGAGTGAGAGTCAGGCCTAGAGTCGGGAGGTCCTAGGTTCAAACCCAGCCTCAGCCACGTCCCAGCTGTGTGACCCTGGGCAAGTCACTTGACCCCCATTGCCCACCCTTACCAATCTTCCACCTATGAGACAATACACCAAAGTACAAGGGTTTTTAAAAAAAACAACTAACGTTAGTCAAATAGACATTTAGGAGTAGATTTTTAAAAAATTACTTAAATTTGAAGTCCCAGATGGTCCAAATTTCATAGCATAGATTGCTTGCAATGCCAACATCAACATTACAAGGAAACGAAAAAAGGGATGTATGACACCATATGTATTTGATGAGTTTATGAAGATATGGTCCAAAAAAGAGACTATGATATAAGAATGAATTCCAAATCTAGATTTTGGGGGAGTTATAGTCTCAAGTTTGATGAAGGTGGAGAGGGATTAGCTGCTTGAAGGGATGATTATGGAATATATTTCTTGAGTCTGTTCATACTGTTATTTTCAGATACAGTCTCTTAAAGAGGGGAAAATGTCTGTTTGGATTAGATGGCATCTGGTAAGAGATATTTTGAATGAGTAAAATAAGAGTCTAGTCTACACTATATTATAAGCTATTGCTGAGAAGGGAATACAAGCTGATTGTTCTTTATAGCACCTGAGTCTGTATGGGAACAAGAAGAATATTAAATAACCCTTCCATTTCAGTGAAAGTGACAATGAAATAGATCTATAGTCTTATTTCCAAAATATAGAAGTGAAACTTGAATTGTGAACCTTTTCAAAGGATTTGCAGCTTTTATTATTTTATTAATTTTGTTTCCAACTTAATGGCTCAATTGGCTAATGTTTAAATAAATGAGATTTGTAAACATCAAGTCACATTAATTGTTATGCAATTTTAAGTGATAAAATTAAATCAGTTCTCTAACTTTAGTACCAAGTTATCATACTTCAAATTTGTCCATTTTTGTTTTCCCTGACAATCCATAGCTTTGCAATTCCCTTCATTTTCCAAAAGAAAGTGGGAGATAAAAGCCACACAAGCAATTCTATGTAGAAATAAATTTCAGGAAATCACTCTATATAATAAAAGATGGAAAAGCTCACAGTAAGTCCTTATTTAAACAAAAGAGATTCTACAGAATCTTATTTCATATGGTTAATTTATTTAATTTTTATTAATTAAAAATGTATCTTTCCATAAATGTTTGGAGCTGCATGTGTACAAGGGAAGAACATAGCAATTTCCCTCATCTTTCAAAGAAAAAGATAGATATCTATAGAGGATAAACTATTTTTAACCGAAGTAACAATATTATTTAAAACCAGAGCCAAGGACTAGAGAACAGGTCTTCTAACTTTCAAAAAAACTCAGTGGGTTTTCTCATTGCAATGTAAAGGTAAAATTCCCCCATTCAATAAACTCTAGTGGCTCCCTGACTCTTACTGAATTAAATATAAAATTGTTTGGAATTCAAAATTCTTCATAACTTATCCTCTTCCTTCCCTTCCAGGCTTATTATACTTGATACTCCACTTTCCCACATATTCAGATCCAAGGAAACAGAATGCTTTGGTGTTCCTTGAACCAAACAATCTACCCCCAAAGTGCAAACATATGTGAAAAGCAAGCTACACAAAGGATAAATAGGAAATAATTAGCAAAGAGGAGGCATTAGACTTAAGAGGAATTGGGAAAGACTTCTCTTAAAAGACAGAACTTTAATATGAACATGTGGCCTTTATTTTGCCCCTCTATCTCAAGAGCTTAGTAGTATACTTGATAAAAATCTAAATGCCATCCTTGATTTTTCATTCTCTCTTCTCTCTTCCTCATATCCTATCAATTGCCAACTACTGTTCATTCTACTATAATAGCATCAATCATGAATACCATTTTCTATCATCTGACATATCCATCCACTATGATGAAGGTCCCCATCACATCACTCACATGTCATTCAATTTGTTGCTTCTTTGTCTTCATCATTCCAGCCTCTCCGTCCCAGTCCATTCTCCATTCAGTCATGTCAATGAATTTTCTAAACCACAGGTGTGGCCATGTTGGCACTATAATAAACATCAATGGCTCCTCATTGCCACTAATAACAAATATGAAATCTTTTTGGCTTTTAAAGCCCTCCATATTGGGTTCTTCCTACATTTCCAGTATTCTTACTTGTTACTTTCCTCCACATACTCTGCTTTCCAGTGAAACTGACCTTAATGTTTTGCACATGATGCTATATCTCCCAGTTCCAAACACCTTCACTGTCTTTCCCTTTGTTTGGACTTCTACTTTGTCTTCACCTCCTCACTTGTCCAATTTCCTTCAATTTTCAACCAAAACCAAATTCTATATCCTACAAGAAGCTCTTTCTCATCTTCCATAATGCCATTACCTTCCATCTATAATTAATTTCATTTCATACTGTATATATGTGTGTATAAAATAGAATAGAATAGATAACATATACATACCTATGCATACTTACTTATATAAACATATGTGCATACATATATGTACATCTAAAGAAAACATATGCATTTTGTAGGCCTATATTATATTTATTACACATGTCTATATTTTATTTCCATATATAAAATACAGAACATACATATGTATTTAATACATATTCATATAATACAGCATAGAAGTATGTATAATTAGCTCCAGAGCTGAGCAGTGCCTCAGATAGTAAACACTTAATTGATGTATTTAATTTGACATAAACAAAGAGGAACTAGATTTTCTTACAGTTAACCTTATTTCTACTTCTGCCTTATTTCAAATTAAAACAATTGGTGCCTTTTTCTATTTCTTTCCTCTGTTAAAGGCTGAATCTGTTAGTTAGTAGCCCTCAGGATGCTCTGAGAACTGAAAAAAAGAGAAAGGTGTTTCCTAAGAAAAAGGTGGTGTCTGAGAGAATTTATTTCTAATGTATTTAATTATTTCCATTTCTGAGTTCTGAACTGAACCTTATATCTGTTCCTTGGACATTCCTATTCATTTCCTTGCTTCTAAGAAATTCAAGAAATGACCCATCCTAGAGTATCTTCCATTTTAGGGTGATAGAAAAGTGAGATTATAGGTTTTATCCTTGCTCAGTAAGTAGTTTAAGTCACGTATGTCTGCAAATGGCAGAACAGAGATCTTGAATCTCCTATTGAAAAACTTTATAGACTAAAATCACTCCTTGCCAGGCAGAACTTTATTTGTCCTTTTAGACATATGAGTAATGAGACAAAGCATATGATTGACCAGTATCCATCAGGAAATCAGGAAGGGACTAAGTGAAGAATGAACCTTCTCTTCATTGACTACAATTAGAAATGTCTTTGGATGTCCAGAGGAAGGCAAAATAATGAGCTTCCAAAATTGTATTTAATAATCCACACAGCATAAAGATTTGAATTTGATCACTCAGAGGGGTTATTGATTAATTTATTGCATTTTGCTAGCCTAATTGATTTCCTTACACCAAATCCAAATTCTCAGAATCTTTCATCATCATATATTCTATCTCCCAGTCTATTATTAGAGTTTTTACTCTCTAACTAGGGGTGTCATTAGTAGTCATTCATATTTTCAATAAATATATTTGCAAGAGTAGAATTAATATAGCACTGGACTCTTAAATTTACCTCAACACATAGCAGCTTAGGAATGCTTGTTCTTTCCTATTCTTAGTCAAATAAGTATTCAAAGATAAACATGTCTAGGATTAGAAAAAAACCATGTCCAGGATTAGAGAAAACATGCTGAGTTTAAGATGTCCAGATGCCTTATGTTTCATCTCCTTATAGCAATCTCAAGATATATCAAGCTTGACCACCTACACAAATACTATAAGAACACTTTCCTGAGTCTAATTGCTTTGGCTAGAATGCTTAAAAGACATTGCTAAGCTGAGGTGAAATATAAAATTCTATTATTTATACTAAAAACTGCTTTATATTCTGATAAAATTGAGCAATGACTGACCAATAGAGGATAAAAGCAATTTTAATTTAAATTATTAAAACTAATTCATTATACTAATGAGCTTATGATTATCCTAAGTTTAATATTCATTTTCATGTGGAGGGGAAATATTTAGTCTTAGTGTCTGCTTTATTTGGTACACAGAATAGCTTTAACTCTCTGTCATGCTTCTCTTCTCCCTACCAACACACACACACACACACACACACACACACACACACACACACACGAGATCTAAATAATAATCAAAAAATTAAGAAGTGCAAAATTTCCCTCCAGAGGTAGGATGGGAGACATATTAATAAGTCTAATTATCCTAATTAGAGAAATATTATTACACTCATATCTGAATCTGATCCAACCACATACCTAGTTACAAAACACAGAATTGCATAGTCTCTGTAATGCAAGGTGGCTAACAGAAACTTTTTGCTTCTGTAATTTCTAACGGACACAAAAAGTCAGTTAAACATCTTAGAATCTTTAGGAAGTCAGTTAGAACTTAAAGCTATAAATAGAGGTGAAGTTCCAACTGACAGGGCTTTTGCCTTCTGGCCTTTGCTGTGGCTGGAGGCTTTTGCTTTTGCTTAGCCTGTTGGCTTTGGCCTAATTGCTTCGGCCTTGGCCTGTGCTTATTTTGTCTTGGGAAATTTGGACCTATCTTATTTCTCTGGACCTCTCCCTGATCTCCCATCTCCATCCCTCCCCTTCCCTGAATTTCCTTTGGGTCCTGGTGGAAGGGAGGGTTTGGTGATTAGACATTGTGGGTTTAGTTTCTATAGGTTAGTAGAGTATCCTCAAATAAGTTACCCCTAATTTTAATGATTTGATAAAGACTTTACTTAAAAGGCAGTCAAATCTTCCTGACTGGTAGAGCCAGACTCTCTCTGTCTAAACCTCTCCGTGACCTATCCCCCACCATCACTCCTCTCCCTAGCAGCAGTTAGAAAACCCTGAACCCCTCTCCCCTTCTGACTGACCCTGGTATTAATAAATCCCCTTGTTACCTACTCAAAGCCTCTGGTGAATCATTGTGTTGAAAATTAAGACAAGGGCTCAAGGGGAAGGAATCATTTTCTTCCATTTACTTGAGGGGAGCTGAGGGCATCCATCTTGGCAGGAAGTACCTACCCAAAGACTTCCTCCAGCCATCAGTTTGACTGGCAGGGAGGGGCCCTCTCAACTCCTCCCTCAAGATACTGAAACTAACAAGAGAACCTCTCAAGCCAAACCTAAACATTTCTTTCTGGCCCTAATTTCCTCCCTGTATCCTCTGTCTCAAGCCTCTGGGAATAAACCTGTTTGAACTGCCTTCTCCTACATACCCCATTTCCCTTATCTCCTATATACCTTCCCTTGCCTTCATTCCTCCTCCAATCACCTTATAATCTCCTAATATCCCCATTATCCTTCCTAACACCCAACTTGCGTTTCATTTGACCCTACTCAGATTACCATATTTACTTTCTTTATAACATCTCTTTGTGTCCAGCAGCCTTTCCTGAAGGTGAGGTGTCATCAGACTTACGCATTTTAACTTTCTGATAGGGTGTGGAATTGGATTTCATTTTTTCCAGTTTATTTATTCATTCATTTGGCTATTCCTTGATTTTTTATGGTGTGGCTTTTAAATTTGGGTCTATATCCAATTTGAGTTGCCTATAGCTTATTAGTTGTCATTTTAAGCCCAATTTCTACTATAGTGCTTATGATTTTTATCAGCAGTTCTAATAAAACAATTATTTTTAAATAATTTTTCTCGATTTTTATCAAACAATGAATTTAATTGTAACAAATACTTCCTCAGCTATCCTTGTTCTACTAATCTAATGTTTTATTTTTTAAATCAATACCAGAGTGGTTTTAATATTATCCTTTTACAACATAATATGTCATCTAGATATACTGTTCTCCCTTCATTAGTACTCAATTCATATTTTCCTTTGATATTCTAATCTAGAATTTTTCTTCTTTGTAAAGTGATTTAAATTCCAGGCTGAGGGGTTATTAGAAAGTCACTACAGATTTTTTTATTAGAAAGTGACAGGATCTCATCTGTGCTTTAGGGGTTTCAATATGGTAGTTATATGAAGAAATATAAATAAAATACATTTGCTTTAATATCACTATAGCACTCTCATTAGCAACCCAGGGCCCTAAATTTTAGGTGACTACTTCTCCCCTAAGGGATTTATCATTAAGTAACTCTGTGAATTATTACAACTCAGAAACCTCCTCCATCTGGTGCCTTCTCATATGTCAATCAATAGTTAACATCAGTTACATTAATTAGATATTTATTGAGAAGGTATAACAAGGACAGAGGTTAAAAAGCAATCAGCCAAAACTTAGGAGAAATTATTCTCTCATTCTAGAGCCACATAGACCCTGAGAGGAATCAGTTCAAATTTATAGCACAAAAGTAATATAGCATATAAGTAAACATGTGGTATTGAAGGGTGTCTCATGGTCCCTCACCTTAGGAGTCCTTTTATCCCTTCAAGGAGTCCCTAACAATTTCTCTTTAAGGTATGATTTATAATTGATAAATTTCTTCTTTGTTCAGCTGGACCAACTCCTTCTAAGACATGTTGTCTCTAAAAAAGGCCATTCCACTGTCAGGCCAAGAAGCATATCACTCAGGTGCTATGTTGGCTTCTCATCACACATACCTAGAGCTGCCACTGACTCTGGGAAACTTCCACTGGGACCTTGGATGTCTTTGAGGAATTTCCTGGTCTCACTGGTTACCTAGTTTCTCTCAGAGTATTCATTTAATTAAAAAAAGGAAAGAATAAGTATAAACAGGAACAGAGAAGCCATGCATTCACAGACACCTGTATGGTTGAAGAGTAAATAGGTCTTTTTTGCTAACTAACCCACATCAACTTATAGAAGTCTTTGTCATTTGAAAACTACCAGAAAAGAGATGGGGAAATCATCCAATCAACCTTTTTTCTATATGTGTACTCAAATACAACTCAATTTATCTCATATGGTTAACTTTTCAACTTGTTCAGGTAACCAGAAGACTTTTCAACATCATGTTGTATTACCTTAGAACATTATGGTCAAAAATGGCTTCTGAAGTTCCACATGTTGGATTGGAATCAGGGTAAGAACAAAACAAAATGAAATAATGCACATGGTATGGATAACCCTTTAGAAAGTGAACACCTGCACATTAAAGGATTAAAACCCCATTCACCACCCCTATACCCCATTATTTATGATGAAGCATATTCCTAACTTGAGTCTCAGATGATTGAACATTATATGGCGACATGAATAAATTGAAATGTAAATATAGAGCCAGATATTGACCAACAACTTTTCCTACAGACTCTCTGCTTCTACTATTACATGATTATTTCTTTTCATTGGTTTATTAGGTCCCGTTTTTCTATTTCAAATGGAATCACTTAAACATTTGCATTTGAAATTTCAGCAGTAGAAACAAATATTTTATTTCTTTAAGCCAATCACCCTATGTTGCCCTAGAGTATGTATTTTTTCTATTCTTGACATCACCATGCATCACCTAATGTCATATGTAATGGTTCTAAGAAAAGCATGGAGCCTTAGAGTAGCTGGACTTCACATTCCATTACTGAATCTTAATACATTTTAGGATGCCCACAAATTCATTGTCTGACAGCCCCTAGCTCTGCATCTAAAATGCAATGTTAAAGTCAAAAATAGCCTAGGAAAAATAGTAATAAAAAAGAACATTATGGAGATAACACCCTTGGTAGTCCTTGCTCTTAAGACTGGCTTTAAATATGCATAGAGACTGAAATGTGCTCAACAAATGAAATTCTTTTGAGGTTATGGCTATGTTTCTTTGAAAGAAAAAATCCATTGCCTTCATCAGTACATTATTCAGTGGGGGGAAAAAAGCAATGCTTCATTTGAGACTTGGAGGAAACTAGTCTTTTATCTGGTAAAATAAGAGATAACATCTTAATAAAAATATCCCAATTGAACATGAATATCCTGGTCACCAAAAAATAGTTTTATACATCCTGTAATGTGCCAATTAATGAAGTCTTCACAATTTAGCCTCACTGCTATGGAGAGGTTCCCATTTGCTGTTTATTTTACCAATGCATAAGCTTTCTCTAAGGAAAGTACCCTCTGCATATTTTTCATTAATGGATCCAACTGAGGATTGGTTCTATGAATTTTTATGGCATTTTTGTAAAAACTTCTACTCTTGCCCAATGCAAGTAGGAGGGTGGCATGGATCACTGGGGAACTTTAATTGGACTTTCCAACTTAAATCCCTATATCTTGCCTGCTATATGTCTCAGCTTTCAATTAACTAGGCTGCCCAATGAGCATTTGGGTATAATGCTTATATTTCCAGTCCGTTACTGGAAATGGAGGAATCATCTAATGGAATATTAACATAGTTCAGCTAAATCTGTTAGTCCAAACTAATGGGTAATTAGTTGTATTATTCCATAGCAGGATTGGTGACCATCAGTGAGGTCAACAACTTGTTCAGCTATCTGGGCCATGCAGTTAGGCTCTGTATTTGGATGAACCTTCAGGCATATAAGGAGGGAAAATATTTGTTTCTATTTATATTCCTACATTAGTGAGATGATTTGTTCTTAATGTACAATAGAAACTGCTACTACTACTACTAATTACTTAACCATTGTATTCAACTTGCTTAACTTAAAAGTTGCTGTATATAAATAACCTTTCACTAGCCATGAAAAAAAATGATTTGCTATTGAGTTCAAACAATGTGGCTTCTCGATTGACATATATTTGCCTTTGAAGTAACCCTAGCAAAAAGGGGAAGGACAAGTATTGGTTGGTATTAAGTTATAGGAATCCAGATTTCATTTTAATGCAATGAAAAACTTTTAGAAAAGTTGTACACAAATGGAATTGACTGCATTGGGACAGGGAGATCCTGGTCACTGAAAGTCTTTAAGCAGAGACAGGATTAGCATTTCTTGTGTGTGTTTAGCAGTATTCTATTCTTTTAAAGTTCATATCGACATTCTATAGGAAAAAAAAAACTTTTAAGAGCAGAGTTATTTCAGAGAAAAAGTGTTTCATTGACACATTATAAGTTTGGTTAACTTAGTCTTTGAGAATAACACATCTGAGCATATAAGTTTAATTAGAGATTTGTTGATTCATGTATTTGAAGGACCAATTTTAAAGGAAGCCCTTCCTTTAAAATAGACATGCACATTTTTAAAAGTATGCAAAAGTAAACTTCAAATTGATAATAGTAGGTAATTTACCTGGAAGAAAAAATAGGCAAAGTTTCATCAGAAAGAGTATAATTAGCTCAGATAAAGACTCCTCATTAAAAAAAAAAAACACCTTATGTCTTTTAATCATTTCTGACAATTTCTTATGTACCACTTCAGGGAGGAAGGACATACATGAAATGATGATGAATAGAACTAAAGTTCTTAAGAGGGAAAAGATGTGTATGCAGAGATAGAAAATAATGGATAGACATATGTGCCATAGATTTCAGGGAAAGTGCCTGGAGGTAATAAGAGAGTATGATATCTTTAGTGATAGCTACTTATATCTATCTACATCTGTATCAGTCTATATTTCTTAGAGTTCTACAGGAGGTCCACCATCCTTGTGGATATGTAATATAACTTTTGCTTGTGAAAATGTCCAAAAAACAAAAGGGAGAGACAGGTAGTAGACTAGAGTCAGAAAAAGAAAGAACACAGAAAATGTGTGAGATAAATTAAGGGAGTGGGAGCCTCTATATAATATCTAATAGAGATCTAAATCTAATAGAGAGGTTGTCTGTCATCAAGTTCTAAAGGAGGAGAAACAAAAAGCAGGCACTGGATTCTTCTCCAAACTGTCACTCCGTGGAAGGGAGGAGAAGCTATCTGTACAACTCATTTTTTATCTTCCTCACCCACCCAATTGCAAAATCTGACTGATTTTGCAACTCTCTTAATAATTGCTATTGTTAAGACTTTCCTCTCTGCCATGGTAGGAAAAAAAATACAACTTTGTAAAAAATCAAATATTAGAATTGTAGTTAGAAGAGCCGCCTTTGAATCAAACCTCAGAGACTTACTTATATGAAACTAATTAAGGCACTTCTCCTGGAACAACTTGATAGTACTCATCTGTAAAATGGGAATAAGAATATTCACATGTCCTACCTCACAGTTTTTTTTTTCATGAGGAAATGCCTTTGTAAATTTTGAAGCATAATCATACTTAGCTGGAAATCTACTTTATTCCTCCTTTTATATCTTCTCCAAGTTGCCATTGCAAAAGTTTATTCTTTCTTTTACACAAATAGTTGAGCTCATTTTTCAAAATATCACTATGAAACTTGGTCTCCCTTTAGAGTCAATATACAATTCACTATATGGGAACATTTATTTTTAGCATGTAATGAATTATTTCTATATTTGCATTTAGAATTAGAGGCTCAAATCAGTCACCCAGCCTCTGAATTCATTCCTTTATGCCTTTCCTGAGGAACTTCTGCCACTGTAGCAAAGATAGGAATTCAAGATTTTAGGAACGATTATGGGAATTTTTCTTATGATAGAATCAACTTATAGTAGATGTACCCATTTGTGGTTCAAATGATTCCTTCAGCCTCTCATTGGAGATTGTTTCAGGGGTCAATTTTGATTTTGCAAAACTGGATTCTTCTCCTAGATAATTGGGCAACACTAGATCTGTACATGACTACCACAATCTACCAGGGCATGGCAAGGAATATAGAGTTTTGATGGATCATCTCCTCACCAATTTGATATGTCTTGGGATGTCCAAGGGAGGGGTAAAAAATTAGCTCCCAAATTGTCTATTTATGGATCTACATAAGAGAGCCATATAAAAGGCAGAAGGAAAAAAAGACCAGTATTTTGGGATATCTTGTGGATCATGTGTAGTATCATAGTCTATTCTGAGAATTATAGGCAGACTTTGCATAGTTGACCTAAATCTAATTCAGAACATTCCAATTTTGATCTTTGATAGAATTGTCTTTCAGAATCATCAATTCATATGTTAACTAACTTTATTTTAACCATGCTATTTTAAGCATAGAGTCAATTTGATTTGGGACTTTTCTCCCAAAAGAGGAAAACAACTGACTTTTTAGTGAAATTCTGAAAAAAAATATAAATTCCTGAAAAGCAGATCCAGTTTTATTTATGTCATTATATCATCAGAACTTTCCATAACATTTGGTGTGTAATGAGCCTTTATGAAATGCTTGTTGATTGATTGAATAAATGGCTATATCATTAAGAGCCAATATGTACCCTTTTTTATTGTATCTTTCTCTGCACATAGCATTCTACAATGACAATAACAGTCAAGTAAAAAAATGTTTCTTGAAAGAATGAATAATAAATGTCAAACCTTGCCTAAAATTACACAAAAACTACAGGCATGTTATCCTTAACCAAGACCTAAACCTCACAAGCTAATTATTGAAACCAAGAGCACTAAGCTTTCTGCTTTTGTTTATCCTTATCATAAATATCATAGCAAATCTATCTTTCTCCCAATGTATTCACTCTGCTCATACCAAATCCTGAGCTCAGATCACTTTTACTCTGACTCACTGGCTATCCAGAAATGAGACATTTCCAGAAAAAAAAAGCCCAAGAAGCAACACTTTGTACAACTGAGAGTGCATATCCATAGATATTGCTAGACAAATACTTAAATTCTATCTCACTTAAATTTAAAATATAACTGTGGCCTGGACACTGTCGGATGCTTTTTATAATACTGTCATGTAGAAAAAAGACTAAAAAAGACTTTGAGAAAAAACATAGCCAACACTTTGAAAATTTATATGATCTTGATAGAAGCAATGATTATAAAAGCCAAGGGACTTCAGATCCAGGTAAGAGGCTTATATGAATTAAAAAGAAGTACCAACCTTGAAGAAATAAAATTATTTGCATGTATGTACCCTGTCTTTTTGCTTTCTTACTTTCCTGCTTACTTCCTTCTTTCCTTTCCCCTCCCCTTTTTCTTTCTCTTTTTTCTTCTCTGCTATTTAAAGGCAACTGGTGGCATGATAGATAAAATGTTAAGAAGTCCTAAATTCAATTAAGGCCTCAGATATTTACTAGCTGTATAACCCTATGCACTTAATTTCTGTTTCCTAACTATCCTAACTTTAAAATACAGATAATACCACAATACTTCCAGAGTTTTGTGAGGCTCAAGTTAGATCATATTTGTAAAAATAAATTGACACATCCCTATTAATTAATTATATTCTACTTTGAGGTGGGCTGAGTACCTGATATATAGCATTTGTTATATAAAGACTCGTTACTCTTTTTTTTTGTCCCTTGTGTGAAGGTATGGATGTCTTAAGAGAGTAGGAATACACCATGTAAATTATATCCTTGAGAGTACACTTAAAGAAGCTAAATGATACTAAATACAGAGGTAAGGAAAAAAGTACATTCTAGACAAGGCAGTCCATTTAAAGGAAAAAATGGGAGATAGGTTCTTATTTTGGAAGAACAATAAGGAGTTTTATTTGGATGAATCATCAAATACCATAAATAAAAGAAGAAAAGTGAAGTATTCCATGTTCTTAATGAGCTCCTATCAATTTGGAGCAAAGGGCAAACAAGGAAAATTTAGCTTCAGGGTAAATGGAAGGGTTGAGTAGTCATAAGGGTTAAACTGAAAGGCAGATGACAAGACAAAAAAAATTAGGAGGCATAAACATTTTGTCACTTCTTTACTCAAAACCTTTCCATGTTTCTTTATTACTTGCCAAGTAATGTATGAACTCTTAACATTAGCATTCAAGGTTCTCTAAAATCAAGCTTCAATTTGGTTGTCTAGCCTTATTTTATGGCTCAACTTTATGTGTTCCACATTCCAGTGAAAGTGGAATAAGCTTCATCTTTTATTCTCATTCTTACATCTCCAATTTCAGAACTTTTGTACTTTAGAATTACATTGACTTGAGACTTTGGAGACTTTGAAGATTTTGAGCAATGGAGTGACATGGTTATTTCTATGCATTGTGAATATTAATCTGACATCTAATAGGAGGTAGATAGGAGTGGGGAGAGACTAGAAGTGTAATCAATTAGGAGCCTATAACAATTTCTGGAAGAGAGAGGGTAAGTGCCTGAAATAGAGTGCTGGAGATTAGAATGAAATGGAAATGATTAAATGAAATAATTTCAAATTATAAATGATCATATATGGCCCGTAAAGAAGTGAGAGGTATCAAAGGTGATGGATTTTTCTATTTTTTTGATGATGGATTCATGGAGGCATCTCTAATGAGATAGGGAAGAGTAAGAATAGGATGGGGCAGGTAGGTAGCATAGTGCAGAAAGGTGTTAGACTTGGAATCAAGAAGATATGAATTGATATCTACTCAATTATTAGTACTAGACTCTAAACCCTATTTGTGTCAGTTTCCTCATGTTTAAAGTGAGTTCAAAAAGAAAATTACAAATGACTCTGGTATCTTTGCTAGGAAAACCTGAAATGGGATCATGAAGAATGAGATACAACTGAACAAAATTAATAAAAGACATCCTGGGAAGTAAGATGGCAGAGTAAGGGACAGTTAGCCAGTCCAAACCTTCCAAATACACAAAAAAATATAAAATTAAGTGACGTAAACCAAAGAAAAGTAGGAGGGACATATCTCATTGGGGTGAGAGGGAAGAGTAGCCATATGAGTGGTGTAAAAGGAGTAGTTTTCTGAGTGTACACCAAGGAGAGCTTATAGAGCACATACCACTAGAGTCCTACATACTACAAAGTAACCTGGGACAATGAAACAATGGACAGGAAGTATCCCAAGTCCATTCCTATGGTGGTACAAGATAAGGAAACTTCAGAGCCAAGAGTAAATCTATGCATGGCCTAAGCCAACACAACCAACAGTAAATGAACAATCCAATGCCAGACTACATAAAGGCAGAATAAGCCCAGAATACTTCCAAAAAGGCTGAAGCAGTGAGGGGGTAGAATGTAGGAGCAGTCCAATGCTACCCTTACTTGTTTTCCCATGGCCTGATATAAGAAAAAGGAAGAACAAGGAGAAGCTCAACTCACTGCCAAATACCATGAATCAATAAAACTGGCCAGCTCTAACCCCTTCCATGTGCCCTGAGGTAACAAAAGGACAAAACAGGGAATAACATAAATGAGGTGGCAAAAAGGAATATGAAAGCAGAAGTGGAATCCAGCTTGAAGAAACTCTTTCTAACCTTCTGGTAAGAAAGCCAATTGACAGAAAAAGAAATTGAACAAGCCATCAAAGAACTCCCTAAGAAAAAATCACCAGATTCACAAGTGAATTCTATCAGACATTCAAAGAGCAACTAATCCCAATACAATACAAATTATTTTAAATGATAAGCAAAGAAGGAGTCCTACCAAATTCCTTTTATGACACAAATATGGTACTGCTCCCAAAGCCAGGTAGACCAAAAACAGAGAAAGAAAACTGTAGACCAATCTCCCTAATGAACATAGATGCAAAAATCTTAAATAGAATACTAGCAAAGAGACTCCAGCAAGTAATTAAGAAGATCATCCACCATGATCAGTTGGGATTTACACCAGGAATGCAAGGATGGTTCAACATTAGGAAAACCATCCACATAATTGGCCATATCAACAGTCTAACAAACAAAAATCACATGATTATCTCAATAGATGCTGAAAAAACCTTTGACAAAATATAGCATCCATTCCTATTGAAAACACTGAAAAATATAGGAATAGAAGGACCTTTCCTAAAAAT
>NC_058132.1:184496748-184536075 GCF_016433145.1 Gracilinanus agilis | reverse complement strand
TGCTCCAGACTGATAATTCCTGAAACTTTCAGGCTTATCTCTATGAATACCAATTTCAAAGTATGCAACACTAGATTTTACTAAAAGAAAGAAAGTGTGTGTATATATATATATATATGTGTGTGTGTATGTATATGTGTATGTAAATAGTATATATGTAAAGTATATATAAAATACATATATATATAAATTTATATGTAAATAAATATATATATAAATATATAAACTAAAATAATAAAAGTATATATATATATACATATATATATATCTGTGTGTGTGTGTGTGTGTATTAACTTAATCAGAGACATCCAATACTGGAAATGCAAGATTAAACCATGGAATTATCAACTTAGTCAAATACTAGATGTGTGTACTAATGGGAACTAATAGGAAGTTTGGAGTGCAGGGAACGGTTTTAGGGGAAATAATGAGATCAGTTTTAGGAGAAACAACATTTAAATAACCACATAGATAAAAGATATAAAGAATGTATAAAGAATGTAATCTCAGAGGAAAAGAAGCTAGCAATTGTGGGGACCAGAAAAGTCTACAACAGAGAGTTGGACTTTTAAGGTCAGTCTTGCAAGGAAGTGAGAGAAAACAAGAAATAACAAAAGAAAAATTCCAGACATTGGGTTCAACAAAAATAAAGAATGAAACAGGAGATTTAAAAGCATCACATTTGAAAAAGTGCAAGTAGGCAAAAGTAATTACATCATAAGGTCATGTTGGAGAACCTATGGCAGACATTCCAGAAAGGGATGCTCTCCTCTCTCTCTCCATGTGTGCCTGAGGATATTTCTCCCATCACTCACTCCTCTGCCCAATAGCCCATTGGGAGTGCATCTTCCCTCCCCTCTCTGAGGTAAGGTGTGGGGCTCACATGAGGTGTGAGAGTTGTAGTTTGGCCCTCAGTCTCTAAAAGGGTTGCCATCTCTGTCATAGGGCATGGGTAAGGTAGTAAAATACAAGAAAATGGTAGGAAAAGTAAGAAGGGTATAATTTATGAAGTCATTTAAATGAGAAGTATATTTTAGGTTTTACTCTGGATATAATAGTGGGTCAACTGATGAGGGTAAAGGAAGGGGAAGGTAATATTTTCAGACAGACACTTTTAGAATATCATTCTATCAGTCAGTGGAGAACAGAATGGGGAAGAGAGGGACTCGAGGCAGGGAGACCCACCAGAAGGCTCTTACAGACTTTAGGAATAATGTGATAAAGGACAGTATTGAGCAGAGGAGTAATATGTTCACATGTACCCTTCATAAAAATCACATTAGAGCCAAAGGAAGGACTATCCAGGGGTTGATAGAAAAAGAAAAAAAAACTCTCATGATCTGGTTTGGCACACTTTTGAACATACGAAACTTCCTTAAAATGTTAGGATCAAATCGTACTTGTTCGCTTTTGAACATGACCAATCTCTATTGTTTTCCAGACAGAATTGGAAAAGGTAATTGCTCAGCTCCTTTCCAATTCTAAATCTTATATTAGAAATGAAAATGTAAAAGTAGCTTTAAGTTAAGACCAGTTTGTCCTGTTATCTGATCACAATGAGAAAGGTCTTTTTGTTTTGTTTTACCATTCATTCTTTTAAAAATGATTCTCAAAATATTTTATAAGTGAAAAGTTGTTTGCTGGGATCTAAGATGCTGGACACTCAAGTCACTCAAATACATCAAACATGCAAAATAGAAAATAAACCATCTGAAATCAAAAGACAGCAAGAGGGACAAGTCTCACTAGGGTGAGAGGGTAGAGTAGTCCAGTGAGTGCTACACTGGGGAGCTCACATGGAGCTCACACCACAGAGAACTTGTAGAATTCACAAAAGCACAGCCAGCTCCCATGTGGTCTGAAACAACAGGCAGCCGTCAGGGTAGCAGTCCTACTCCCTAAGTGGTTTGAGCAACAAAACAACAGACTGGGAGCAGTGCAAGAGCAGCCCTGTGGATGCTTGAGGTAAGGAAACTTCAGAGCCAGGAGGAGCACTAGATGTGGCTTAAAAAGCATGAGAACTCCTGACCCCATGACTCTTTTTAAAAAGGACCCAGGTTATCACAATCAATCATTGTGTGTATATATAATAAGTAGACAAAGGAAATTATTAGTCTGGAGCAATGATTAATTAGTAACTAATGGGATTTTAATAAGATTAATATAAATTTAATAATTATACTTTATAAAAGTTTAAACTGCATAGCAGATCTAGGTACTTCTTGTTTTTACATAAGCTAGCATTTTGCAGTAGGATATGACTCATCAAGTAAGCATTAGTCTATCAACCATACAAGGCATGTCCAGATGACAAATGATGAGTAGTCATGGATCTTTGCTGACCTGCTGATCATGAGTTATAATCCTATGGGACACATTGGAAAAAGCTTTGGTGACCTCAGGCCTCTCATGGCCATTCAAGTAGCTGAGGCATCTCTTCAAAAAGGTAGAGCACCAGAAATAGAAAAGATATCTGAGTAGAAAAGATATCTGGACCACCCACCAATTTAGGGTATATAAGCAGGAAAAAAAAAACCTTCATTCAATTGTCTTGGGTGTGAGGAAACCTAATGACAGAGCTTTACTCTGAGTGATGGGCAAATGATGACCCATGGGCCAGATGCAGCCCCCTGAAATGTTTTATTCGACCTGGTAACTTTTATTCCTAATCTGATGAATACAATGAGTCTACACTTCTCCCTTTCCTCATTCTCTCTTTCCTCTAGTTATTGTCTTTATATATTAGGGAAAAATAAGTATGTAAGAATTTAGAGTTGAAGAGATTTTATTTTTGTTGTATTTATATATGCGAATATTTGTTTACCTGTTTTCATAAGGTAACAAGGTAATAAATCATCCATTGTTTTTACACACACACACACACACACACACACACACACACACTCATACACACACATGCACACCACATACACATCAGTTCCAAGTCTTCTTCCCCAACCTTATTCTTTAACTTTTACTTTGTTTCCTAAAAACAGGTTTTTTCTGAAACATATCAGAAAAAGAAAACATGGCTTTTTTGATCAATTTCTAAACAGTCATGTGTGCATGTGTGTATGTGCACACATATGTCTGTCAGTTTGACTGCCTATGACTGTGTCTATGAGAAAGAGGGAAAAAATGATAGAGAAGTAACCAAAAAGACAGAACAGAGATAAAAAGGAATAGAAAGAGATAGAGACAAAGACAGAAAGAGAACAAGAGAAAGAAATAGCAATTGTAAGTCTTAGGGAGAAATGAAGAATAAGAGAATGAGAATGATGCTCATTGAGAAAACAGGCAAACAGAGAAGTCAGTGCTACCAAAAAAGTACATATGTAATTTTTAGCATTGAAAATATTAATTTTCACTTACCTTGAGTAAAAAGAAATAAACCTATGTTGAAAAGCAGATGTAAATTTGCTTTCTATAGCCAAATATATTGAATAGAACACTAACCTCAGAATCAGGAAGATGTATGTTCAAATCTCACAATTAGTAAATGTTTGAAATGAGATTTGAAAGGTCTTGAAAGAAGACCTTCTTGATTCTGACTGTAATATTCTATTGATTTATCTGCTGTTTTAAACAAAGTTAAAAGGATGCCTTATTTTACCAGTGTGTGTTTTTCAGAATTAACTTTAGATGAGATCAGGTCAGGCAAACTTGTTAGTAAATAGACTGTTATAAATGATTCCTCTAGCTTTCCTATGTTGCAGCCTCCATTGTAAAGATCAAATAAAATAATAATGTAAAGAGCTCAAAAAATAACATTTTTGTAACTATTGCTTCCCACAGGCCATAATAAATTTTACTTTAGAACAAAAAAGTAAATTTGAGAGTTGGAAACTGAACTGGGACTAAAAGCCATTCCTGATATGTAATCAGTGATTAATAAAAGGAAAAAAAACCCTAAATTTCGAATTGACTTCAGTGAATACTGGTGAATAAGAGATCTATCTCACTGTTATCTCTTTTTTCTGTTTTGGTGGGAAAATGCTTTATTTCCTTTCAGGTTTACAGGCCATGCAGCATTTGAACTGTTTAATTTTAATTAATACTTAACATGCTTTATGCATGAAATGTTCACATTCTAACTCATGCAAACACTTGACATAAAACAAGCAAAAAAATGAGAATATTTTTCCACACCAGAAGATATTTAAATGTAGCTGTGAAATGGTTAACTAATTTTGGGGGGAGAACTATGAAAATGAGCCTCTTTTCTAATCTGAGGTGAGAGGAATACCATATTTATTTCAATACATTTCATTTTGTCTCTCTCGCAATAGAAGGTTGAATTAAGGGAAGTGACAAATTTGCCTTTGCTTCAAATAATGATCTCTTGATTCAGCATAATATGATATATAACATCAATGTCTGTCATCATCTTGAGGTAGGTCCAATTTAGAATAAAATCTATGATTTTATAATAACATGGGAAATAGTTTGATATTATCTAAACTAATTTTTGCAGAGCCTTAACTCTCTTCTGTGATGTGGGTTCCTGTGTTTGACATATTTTGCATGTTGTTGCAAAGGTTCAACTCTGGATTGTTGGGAAAAAATGCCTACCAACCCTGCATGACTTACACTGCAATGGAACTGCTGAGAGAGTTTTGGAGTTCTCTAAATAAAGCTAACAAACAAACAAAAATCTTCATTCTTGATTCAAGAAAGGACACATTTGACTGCAGACTTTCTTTAGGAACCAGTCTAGATACATGAAGAGAGAAAAAGAGTGACAAGACTCTATTATGCAAAACTAAAGGAGAAGCTGGATCTTCATTTATTCCAGGTTTTCACCTTATATACCTGGGAATTTTTTGGAATTTACCCATCTGTGAGATAGAGGTATCTCATTTGGTTGAGCCAAGTTTAATTTTTTTTTCAAAAAGAGGGAGATCAATTATTAGAGATAAATGTAATCAGAAGCATTTAATATAGCCTCCTTGAGATCCTAGAGTGCCTTAGATCCTGTGATTGCCTGCCCTTCCAAGAAGTTGATGGGATGGAGTCTTCAGGGTAGGACAATTGAATCAGGTCCTTACCTTTCAAGCCGTAAGAAAATACTGGAGAATATTAAATATATAACTTCAGTTTGGGCATGTTGTTAGAGCAGAGCCAATCTGAAACTGAATCCTTTAACTTCATCAAATTACATATAAAATGTGTTTTTAAAAGTCAACAACCAAGCTGTAGAATCAAAAAAACAGTAAAAGTGATTTAGTGAGGTCTTGAATCTTCGTCCGTATTTGACATGCATTTGTGATAATTTAATAGCCCAAAAATCATTTGCATCATTTTATCTCTATAAACTATTGTTTGTTGGTATCTCCTCCCCCCAAAAAGTAATCACATCAAGGTAGGGATCCCTGATGGAAAGGATAAGGTATTTTTTTTAGAAATATTGTGCAGTGAAAATTATTTGAGAAGTAGTTTTATTGGATTAAGAAAATATATTCATGGACTCATTGATGTCAATGAAAAATTATCTCTTGAATAATCAGTCTTAAGCCCTTTATTTTAAAAATTATTGTATTTATTTCTTTAAAAAAAAGAAAGAAAAATTGTCCAGTGGGAAATTCCAAGTATAGAGAGAGACTCACCTATGGCAAAGACTATCTGCAAGAAAAGAGAGGGACAATAGACATCTTTAGTTCTTATTTCCCCTACTTTTTTTTTTAACCCTTGTACTTCTGTGTATTGTCTCATAGGTGGAAGAGCGGTAAGGGTGGGCAATGGGGGTCAAGTGACTTGCCCAGGGTCACACAGCTGGGAAGTGGCTGAGGCCGGGTTTGAACCTAGGACCTCCTGTCTCTAGGCCTGACTCTCACTCCACTGAGCTACCCAGCTGCCCCTATTTCCCCTACTTTTAAACAAGAAAGACTCATTCCTGCAAGAAGGGGAAGCAGTAGGTTGAGGTCAGAGATCTCTTTGTTCTCCTCTGAGAGAGGTAGAACAGTGAACAAATCTAACCATTTGTGGGCAATTTGAAACTATAGAGAGGGAGTACAAGTACAAGTACAAGTATATTGCTCTGCTCTCTTAAATATTATTAGTCTACTGGAATAGAAGGAACTGACAGAATCTGAATGCAAATTGAAGCATACCATTCTTTATTTACTCTATGAATTTTTCCCTAGTGTAAGTCATATCTTCTTTCACAATATGATAAACATGGAAATATATATTACATGATATAATATTACCTATTATCTTAGTGAGAATGAGGCAGAAGAGGGAGGGAAAATATGGATTGCAAAATGTCTGAAAAATTATTTTAAAATTAAAATTCTTATTTTTAACATGTAATCTGAAAAAATTAATTTAAAAATATCTATTAATTCTGAGTGAAGTAGCATATTTTCCAGGCATTTCAGCTCAAGTAGTCCTACAAAATTTGTTTTATGACACAAATATGGTGCTAATAACTAAACCAGGAAAACCAAAAGCAGAGAAAGAAAATTATAGGCTAATTTCTTTAATGAAAAGAGATGCAAAAAATTTTAAATAAAAAAGTAACAAGGAAACTACAGCAATATATCACAAGGATCATTCCTTATGACTAGGTGGGATTTATACCAGGAAAAAAGGGCTAGTTTAATTTTAACTAACAGCATAATTGACCATATCAATAACTATACTAACAGAAATCATCTCATTATCTCAAGCAGAAAAAGTCTTAAACAAAATACAACACCCATTCCTATTAAAAACACTAAAAAGCATAGGAATAAATAGGCTATTCCTAAAAATGATAAGTTTTACTGAAACCATCAGCAAGTATCATCAGCAATAAAGATGTTAGATATCTTCCCAATAAGGTCAGGGTTAAAACAAGGATGCCCATTATATCCACTATTATTTAATATTATACTAGAAATGCTATATTTAGCAACTAGAGAAGATAAAAATCAAAAGAATTAAAATAGACAATGAGGATTATAAACTATCATTCTTTACAGATAATATGATGGTATACTTCGAAAACCCTAGAGAATCAATTAAAAAACTAGTTGAAATAACTAACTTGAGCAAAATAAAACAAAATAAACCCACATAAATCATCAAGATTTCTATTTTTTATCCACAAAACGCAGCAGCATGAGAAAAAAATGGAAATTCCATTTAAGATGAATCTAGGTGTTATAAATACCTGGTAATCTACTTGTTAAGCCAAACACAGGGATTATATGAACACAATTACAAAACACTTTTCACACAAATAAAGTCAGATCTAAACATAGGAAAAATATTAATTGCTCATCAATATGCCAAGCTAATATAATAAGAATGATGATTTTACATAAATCAGTTTGCCTATTCATTGACATATTAATTAAACTACCAAAATTGTTTTATAGAACTAGAGAAACAAAGAAATTCATCTAGAAGAAGGGAATCTGGGTGGTTCAGTGGAGGGAGGGTCAGGCCTAGAGAAAGGAGGTCCTAGGTTCAAATTCCTAGCTCTGTAACCTATACAAGTCACATAACTCCCATTGCCCACTGCTGACTGTTCTTCTACCTAAGAAGCAATATACAGTATTGATTCCAAAACAGAAGGGAAGAGTTTTTTTTAAATCATCTGGAAGAATAAAAGGTGAAGAGTATCAAGAGTATTAATGAAAAATTGTGAAGGAAGGTGGTCTAGCAGTACCAGATCTCAAACTGTATTATAAAATAGATATCCTTCAAACACTATGAAACTGGCCAAGAAATTTAACAGTAAATCAATGTGATATACAGGGGTAAATGACCTTAGCAATTTAGTATTTTATAAATACATAGAACATAGCTTTGGGGATAAAAACTGACTATTTGAAAAAACATTGCTGGGAAAACTGGAAAACAGGATGGCAAAAACTAGTTATAGACAATACCTGACACCTTATAATAAGATATGGTCAAAATGGGTATGACAAAGATATAAAGTCTGATATTATAAGTAAATCAGGGGTATACAAATAATTTAATTGTCAATTCTATATAAAAGGGAAGAATTTATGATTAAAGAAAGACAGAGAGCATAATAAATATAAAATGAATACTTCTGATCTTATTAAATTAAGAGATTTTTGTACAAACAAAGCCAATGTAACCACGATGAGATAGGAAAAAACAAACTTAAGAAATGGTTATAGCAAATTTCTCTGTTAAAGATTAACTTTCTCAAAAATTTAGAGTACTAAATCAAATTAACAAGAATACAACTCATTTCCCAATTGGTAAATGATCAAAGGATATGAACAAGCACTTTTCAGATGAAATCAAAGCTATAAATAATCATGTGGAAAAATGTTCTAAATTACTCTTGATTAGAGAAAAGTTAATAAAAACAACTCTGAGGTCCCACCTCATAACTATCAGATTGACTGATATGAAAGTAAATAAAAGTAATTAATGTTGAAGGGGATGTGGCAAAATTGGGCCACTAGCATATTGTTGATAGAACAGTGAACTAATCTAAGCATTTGGGAGGCAATTTGAAACTATGTGCCAAGGACTATAAAACTGTCCATATTCTTTTATCATGTAATTCTACTTCTAGGCCTATGTCCTAAAGAGATGATAAAAAAAGGAGAAACTGACCTATTTGTACAAAAGTATTTATAGCAGCTCCTTTTGGGGTGGCAAAGAATTAGAGCCTGTGGATATTTTCATTAATTGGTAAATGGTTGAACAAATTCTGATGGTGATGAAATATTATAGTGCTATGAGAAATGATGAGCATCCTGGTTTCAGAAAAAGCTGGAAAGATCTGCATGGTTTTTTGCAATATTAAATAAGCAGAACCAGGAGAACACTGTTCAAATTAACAGTAACATTATACGATGATTAACTGTGAAAGACTTAGCTACTCTCCACAATAGAATAGTTTGGGACTGTGGTGGTGAACCTATGGCACATGTGCCGGAGAGGACACTCAGAGCCTTCTCTATGGGTACACCAACCCTCGCCCCAACATAGAGTTCACCAGAGTTTGTTACATCTCCAGAGAAATGTGGGGCAGGGCTAGTCCCCTACCCCTCTGTACAAACACCTGAGGTCATCACTGTCCCCTCAAAAATGTTCATCATCACTGATCTAGAATAATTCCGAATTTTGAGAAATGATTGAGAAAGAATGTTATCTACCTCCTGGAAAGAACTATTGAAATTGTAATGCAGATAAAAGTGTAATAATTAAAATTGGTTGCCAAATGTAATAGTTAAAAATTTGGTTTGACAAAATTAATAATGATTTTTAAAAATTGTGGTCATTGTATATAACATTAACTTCTTAAGTCAAAATGTTGTTAGTAGCTCTTAATAATTTAATTTAATATAAATATAGTAAAAAGAGGGACATATACGAGGGATGTAGAAAATATTTCCTAACCTACCACCCAAGAGCTCCTATCTGAAGAAATTTAGCTCACCCCCCAACAAGGTTCCAATCTCCACATGGATGTCCAGCAGCCTCTTCAACAAGAGTCTCACCAGTATAAGCCTCTTCCTTCAACTCAAGTAAAAACGCAGAATCTGCAATGCAGAATGCTTCTTCAGCCCAACTCACCAATGCCTAATGTATCTTCATAAAGTACCTCACAGAATGAATCACAGAAAAAGCCTCTTCTTCAGCCAATTTCCTCCTAAAATCCATCCTCAGGAGTCCTTGGCCTTGCTTTTTGAAAGTAGTTTCTCCTGTTTCTATCCCACTTAACAGGAACCTATCACAGCCTCCCAATTTGCCTGGCACTGCAGAAGGGGCAGTGATTAGTCTTTGGGGGTGTGAACTTTTTCTTGTAAAAGACTTTTACTAAGTGTGAAAGGAGTACTTCAAATTCTTGATTGATTAACTTAAAAATAAACAAAGAGTTTTAAATGCTCTTTCACAAAAGCATACCACTGTTCACATTTATTTATGTTTTTATTTTGGCATTTGATTCTCTTTAAGTATTCTCTTACAACAATGAACAATATGGGAATATGTTTTGCAGAATAATACATGTATAACCCAGATCAGATTGCTTACCATACCTAAGACAGAGGAGAAAGGGAGACAACTTGGATCTTATAATTTTGGAAAACATGTTGAAAATTGTCATTACATGTAATTTAGAAAAAAATATCTTAAGAAAACATTTTGGGGAACAATTGGGTGGTTCAGTGGATTAAGAATCAGGCCTAACAACAGGAGGTCCTGGGTTCAAATCTGGCCTCATACACTTCCTATTGTGTGACCTTGAGCAAGTCACTTAACCCTCATTGCCCAGCCCTTTCTGCTCTTCTGACTTAGAACCAATAGACATTACTGATTCTAAGGCAGAAGATAAGGGGTTAAATTTTTTTCCCCATTATTTTATTTATGATTATCTTTGAATGGGTTAGTGCACTTATTAGATCATAGTGACCTGGGGTGAGGGTGGACATAGATTATTTAATAGATTGTTTTTATTTATCCTTTTTCAGTCAGTTTCAACTCTTCATGATCCTTTTTTGGTGGTTTTCTTGGCAAAGAAACTGGAGTGGTTTGCTGTTTCTTTCTCCAGTTCCTTTTACAGATGAGGAAACAGAGGCAAATGGGGTTATATGATTTACTTAAAGTCACATGGTTAGTAAATGTCTAAGGTTGGATTTGTACTCAGGAAGTGGGATTTTTCTGATGCTGGATCCAGCAACATATTTAGTGTGTGCACTATAACCACCCAAAACTTTAATGGGTCCTAAACTGAATGCATTATTGCATGAACCATTTCAAATCTTCCTCTTAATAATTCCCTGCTTCAGAAAAATTAGGGAAAGTATTTGTAGACAGCTCCTCAGATAGAAGTCTCATTCTAAAAGATACAGTGGACTTTTTCAAATTTGTAAGAATAAGAGTTGACAAATGGGCAAAAGTCATGAAAAGATAATTTTTCAATAAAGAAATCAAAGCCATACGTAGGCATATAAAAAAATTGCTCCAAATCACTTATTACTCGTTAGAGATATTCAAACCAAAATACCTCTAAGATGTTACCTCACAAGCATCCGACTGGCTAAAACAGCAAACAGGTAAAGTGACAAACATTGGAGGAGATATGGAAAAATAGGGGCACTAATGCACTGTTGGTAGAACTGTGGACTGATTCATTCTTTTCAGAGAGTAATTGGAATTACCCTCAGAGAGTTATAAGAGTGTATACCCTAAGACACAGCAATTACATTGCTTGGTCTGTTTCCTAAGGAGATTAAGAAAAGAGGAAAAGAACTCACATGCTCCAAAATATTTGGAGCAGCTCTCTTCGTGATGGCAAAGAATTGGAAAATGAGGGAATGCCCATTAATTGGAGAATGGCTAAACAAATTGTGGTATATGATTGTGATAGAAAACTACTGTGCCTTAAGAAATGATGAATGGGCTGGTTTTTTTTTTAAACTGTAAAGTACTATATGAGATAATGAATAGTAAAATGAGTAGAAACAGGAAAACATTATAGATAGCCACAGAACTAGAAATAGAAGAATAAACTGAGTATGCTACATACAGAAAATGAATAGAAAGGTAAAATATGAAAGACAATTTATATGAACATGTTGGCCTCCCTGATGATATGCTATGTGATGCAGGGTGGGTGAGAAGTGTTAGGATCACTTGTGGACAAGATCTATTATGTATATATAAAGAAAAGTAAATTAAACATATAGGAAATTTGTCATTTCAAAAAATAAAATAAAAAAGTGTTCCCTGCTTCTGTGAATGTGCCAGTTCCTTCACACATATGTAAAACTTTTGGCCACTGATCAAGTGGATGTAATCATATATTGTGGAAAATGTTTATACTATGTGATTTTAAGCACAAGCTCCCAGAAACAAAGATTATTAATTTAAATAATTCTAAACTAAGAACTTCTGCTTAGAAAAAGAAGTATAAAGATGACTCAAGTGCTATCATGACTTTGAGAAGTTCTTTTTTAGAGAAACCATTTCAGACACTCAATTTGTGGCATTTTTGTGTAGGAGATAATATCCCACAGTCATGACTAAGAAAAGGTTCAAAATCCAGGTAACAATTCAGTTAATAGTTTGCTTCATCAGACAGAAAAGCAGTCACAATTTGAGGCATACACTTGGAGAAACATTTAAATCATTCGACACTCTTTTTAAAGATTCTGCTTTCTAGATGGTCAAAGGAGTACTTCCCAGTTATTTCTATTAACAGGAGTATTCAACAACTTCTTCCTTCTCTCCCTCCAATCTTTATGTTGATCCATTCAGAGCATGTGGATAGGCAATGACCTTAACTAAATTGAACTATTTCCTTTTTTAAATCCATTTACAACCCTGAATTGATTTTTTCTGGGATCTTAACTTTTCTTCTAAACCTTTTAAACAAAGTCTTAATGAGAAGTGGTTAGGCTTTGGAAAAAGGGATTCTGGACAGAGCACTGTGTCAGAATTGATAGCTAATGAAAAACTGATGGTTTGTTTCAAATTAGAACAAAGGCTTCAGACTAGTCTAATTTTAAAAAGCTTATTACTTTTAAGATATGGGTGAGATGAGGTCTGGTTTTACTTCTACCATAGGACCTAAACCTTATCAATATTGCTTTTTTAATTTCTTTTTCTATTTCTGTGTTATTTATTTTGATCTTTTTCTATTTCTGTGCTTTTTGCTGCCATACCATAAGTAGTAAATGTCAGAAGCAGTATTTAAACCCAAGCCATCCTGACTTCAAATCTAACATCATTTATTATGTCATGCTATTTTTGTATATATCATACTATAGTTGGTACTCCATAGTCATTAGATTACTTTCTCCTTACCCTAGTTTCTCCCTCCCACTCAGTGGAGTGTGAGTTCACTTTGATGAGATCCTAGATTCTTTCAAATTTAAAAAAGTCTTTTCCCCTGTAATATTTAGAATTATGAGGCTGTTTGAAGCTTAATAACTTTATTAAATCAAAGTAGTAGTAGTAGTGGTAGTAAAGAGAGGGAAAAGTAGGAGAGAGGTAGAGAGATATTTAGCTTTCTAATCTATTGGCCGCCACAATGGGTCTATAGCTGCAACCCAGACAAGGGTCCCCTCTGCTCCTCCAAGTGTAAACAAAAAACCTTGACTTCCTTCTGGGTCCCAGTTTATAAGTTCTTTTCTCCACCCACTAACTCTCACATGTCATATCTCAGGAGCCAATCAGAGTTTCTTAATTTGCCTGGGTCCCCCAGGGAGTCAGTGCCTGTGGAATCAGTTTCCTGTTTTGTTGATTCCTTAGTTCTTTAACTTCCTCTTCTGAGGCTCATCTATACCTTAATTTCCTCAGTGGTCTTTGGAAATTGTCTGGGAACTTGCCTTAGGAAGGTAAACTGTAAACCCTGAAGTAATACCCAGTGATCAAATAGCAAGTAACTTTTTGTCTTAAAAGATTCTCCCATTGTATCAAAGGCTTTTCCCAGTTGGTCAAGCCCCCTGGCTGGAATGATCCTCTTGTAGCCATTGTAAAACAGTAGCTTCTCCCAGGTAATCCAGCCCTAAACTCCTCCTCTCTTTGTATCTAATAAATTTAACATTCCTGTCCTTTCTTTCTTGATTAAAATCTGTCTCCAACTTTTGATCATTGCTCTAAAATGTTAATTTGAAGGAAGGTTTGAATGTGTAAAATAAGTCTATTGTATTTTTCTATAAGTTAAGAGTTTTCTGTAAATCAGGTGTCATTTTGTCTTAACTCAACATCTTGCAGCATTGCCTCATATTTCTCTATAAATCTTTGGAGGGGCATTTGTCTTAGGTCAACGACTTGAGGCAGTGCCCCACATTTCTCTCTCTCTCTCCCAATAAAGCTTTTCATTTTAACTGATGGTTATCCTTGGTCTAATTTTGAAAAGTGGCCCAAAAGGGTATATCTCAATATTTCAATGTCCCCTTAAACTTCCACTTCACACATCTGAACTTTCAAATTTGCAAGCTGCAAATGTTGTATTATGACACCTTAGTGAACACCTCTTTACACCAGTCACTGGCAGCACAAAATAAGGCATTGCTTTTGTTATTATTTATCCAAACTTTTCCTATACTTTGATTCTAATTTTCCTCCTCACCCAGCTAAAACTCCAAAATGACAGACATATCACCACCAATTTTTTTTCCCTTTTAATACTCATCTTATATACAATTCCTGCCTCTGTTGCTCTTCACTCACTGAAATCCTTATCAGGTAGAATTCATTTACGTTCTGTCTAAACCTCTAGAACACATTTTGTGTACCTCTCTCAGAACAGTTATATCATTTCTCCTCTCATTGCATTGTTCCTGTTTTGTTCTCACAAGCTGATTGTATACACTTTAAAAGCAGGGATCACATTATTTTTCATCATGTTTTAATACCACAGAGGGCAAAGCAGCATGCCTTGCAAGTCATATCTATATCTATGTCTTCTCTCAGTATCTACATCAGAATTGGTGAACTCATGGCATGTGTGCAGAGGTGGCACTGGAGGAACTGCTCTGTTTCCCCTATTCCCAGTAACTGCAAACATTATTTTTGCATCCCCACCTTTCTGTCCAGTCACCCAAGCAAGCACTTCCTCCCTCCCCTCTCTGGAGTAATAAAGGAGGGGAGCTCAGAGGCAGCTTGAAGTTGTAGTTTGGGCATCAAAACGTGAAAACCTTTGCCAGCACCGGTCTGTACATTGCTTCACACACAGGAGATATTCATGAAATATTTAATTGTTATTGAGTTAAACTTTTAGAATAAAATATATGCTGTTTTATAAATAGGGTTATATAATTTTGAAAAAAAATGCATTGTGGAACTTGTTTTACCAACCCACAGTTAACTCCATGGATTTTGCTCAATTACAATGACAATCAAAAGCCTTTTCCTGATACATTTTGGTTTACCTCCTTTATGTATATATGTAATATTTTATGTTGAAATCATTTATGTTTGCTGGGCAGTCAGATAGCACAGTGGATAGAGTTCTGTGCCTAGAGTTAGGAAGATCTGAGTTCAAATCTAGACTCAGACACAATGGTATAGCTGTGTGACTCTGGACAAGTCACCTAAGTTGCTTTGCCTCAGTTTCCTCATATATAAAATGAGTTGGAGAAAGAAATGGAAAACCACACCAGAATCTTTGTCAAGCAAAATTTAAATGGGGTTACAAAGATAAACAACGGGGTCATCATATTACTCTAATAGATTATAAGATTAATAAGAGGAAAGATGCTGTTTTAACAACTATTTTCCCTAGTACCTGACACAATGTTATGCACAGAGTAGATAATTAATAAATATTTGACTAAAATATGAATATTATATGTTCAATAACTATTTATTTAATAAATATTTATAAGATACTATACCCCATCTTGTAAATTACAAAATGGAACATTAGGGTCAAGTCCACCCCAGGAAGAATGCTAGCTCTTTGGATGGGACAGGAGCTCAAAATGCCAAAAGAGAACACTCTTTCCCAACTAACCAGAAGGTGAGAATTGCTACAACTTTTATGTTACAGAAAGAATTGGGAACATATCAAAAGAATAAATATTTCAAAGGAAATCACTATTTTCTATTTAATACTTCAAGTTTTCAAAGTATTATACAGTTGAAATTGGAACAAATAATTAAGGTAGAAAGCAGGCTCCACTTGATTTTTTTATTTTTTTAATTTTTAATCTCATTCTTTTTCTTCCTACCTTTAAGTTCTAGTGATACTTGAGAAACTAAGGAAAATGGTAGTACATCAATCAGAATTGTCTTTTGCAATTTGTTGGAAGGTAATCCCTGAGAATTTTTTTTTCTTTTTCTTTCCAGTGGGATATGGTTTGGCAGTTAAAAAAAAAACCTAAGAGTTACAATTACATGCTTACTAAATGTTTATTGATTGACTGACTAAGTGTCCAACCTTATCAGATAGAAAATTAAATCAAAAATGTTAATAACTACAAGTCCAAAATAGTTGGTTGATTCTTCTCAGTTCTGAAAGAATTTGATTTTTGAGGAGTTTTAAAATTATCCTGTAAATAAAGGCTTCACACAGTTAAGGATTGGGACAACATAGATTTACTTCCCTATGAAGGGAAGTTAGCTGGGACTTTTCCCCTAGTCTAATGTTTGGGGATATGAACAGATTGTACTTGTAACTCACAGAGTTAGAATTAGGCCTCTATACCCTAAGCTAAAGGAAAGTAGATGGCAGAACAAACTATTCTTAAGGGGGAAGAGACTGAAGCTTAGGTAAGAATTGCATTAGAATCTGAATACCTGGTAGCAGAGATAAGATCCTTGTAACCAGAAGTGAAGATCAAACAGGAGAAAAGACTACCAGATGCCTTGGGGGAAATGTTCAGCAAAGTTCTCATGCCCAGAACAAATTAGCAAAATGTCTTCATTAGAAAACAAGAGTCAGTCTAGCATCTGAGGCATCCTTCTTCCCTCTGTGCATGTCTCTACATATGTGCCCTAGCTCAGGGGTCAGCAACCTTTTTGGCCATGAGAGCCATAGATGCCACATTTTTTAAAATGTAATTTCATGAGAGCCGTACAGTGCTCACAGTGAGCGCTCCTGTAACAGCACCTGAAAAAAAATTGATTTTATGGCTCATGCAGAAAGAGCCATATCTGGCCCTCAAAAGAGCCAGATATGGCTCGAGAGCCATACGATGCTGACCCCTGTCCTAGCTACATGTATTTGTCTGATGGTAATACATCTCCCTTACACATATTTCTCTCCAAATGTGTCCTGAATTTGTAATTTGTCCATTCTTCCCACTATTATGTTTTATATTTTGGGAAGTGTGTGCTCTAGGTTTATGATCAAAATGTTTTATTGCAAGTTTTCTTAATGTACTATGTACTTATTCTATTTAATGACCTTGCATTGAGTATTTTTTGTCCATTCATTGACTAGATAAAATTAAACACATTTCTAGAGGCTCAGGAATTTTAGTTCAAGTGGATAAATACTTCCAGAGTATCCTGAATTTAGGGCAGACTATGGGGAGAGAGAGAAGCCTATGGTTGATCTTTGCTGGGTTTTACAAATATTATACCTGACAGAACACATGTACCAGAGAAGCAGGTTAATTTTTTTATGGAGTACTACAGTATCTTATATGTTACTAACCATTTAAAGATATTTCAACATGTCTAGTCTTTGTGTTTTCTATGCTGGTTTTAGTGTTCTTTTTGCGCTTTAACTTTTTTCTTTATTTTAACTTTAAAAAAGAAATTGTTTATGTTTGTGGTATCAAAAGATAAAATTTGTTGATACTAGATAATACCATACCTGAATTGTATGTATTTCTGAATTTCTAATTTTTTTCTGTTGTCTGCTAGCCTTTGTGTATCACATATTTTGCAAAACTCCCCCAAAATTCCCATGTAATTTCTTATAACAATTCATGATTTATTAAAATTGTGATGAGGAAAGTTATGATGTGAAAAAGATATCTATGAATACATTTATATATCAACATATATAATAATATTATAAATACATAAATAAGAATCCTATAGGGTAGGCAAATCAGGAGTTTGGTACAGATGAAGAAACCGAAATTGAGAAAAGTGAAGTTATTTACCCATAATATAAGTAGTAAAGATCAGAGACAGGATTTACACCCAGTTCGATGCCTTTCAATGCAACATCATCCAGTATGTTGTGCTACTTCTCATGCAGTGGTTGGCATACCACAATTGGGTTAGACAATTGGATGTGTCTACTTCTTCCCTCCTTCCCCTATTCCCTCCCTCCTGAACCAATGGAAAGTGTTAACTAAGTAAAAAGCTTTTTATCTTTATAATCCTAGCACCTAAGAGGGTGCTTAGCCCATAATGAGAAGTTAATAAAGGTTTATTTAATAAAATCATTCTGTGGTGAATATAAGCTTAATATTTTTAATAGTGGTAACATCAATTTGAACTCTTTGGATTTTTTGTCCCAGTTAACAAAATTTATTTTTAGCTATTTATTCTTAAGCCAGTGAAGCTTTAGCTTAAAAAACAAACAACGTATCCTTATTGTCTTTAGCATTCTCAAAATGCTTCCATTAATTCTCTGTCACACTGATATTTTAAATTTCAATGAAGAAAACAGTATGAAATTGGAACAGAACATAAAAAGAATACATTGTTTCCATGCTTTTTCAAAATGTGTTAATTTTGTCAAATGACTCTTTCTAGTAAATGATATCTTTCTAATAAAAAAGGCTTTTTAGTGGATTATTATATGCCCCAAGAAGGTCAGCATCTATAACATTTTTTTAACAAAACCTATGATTTAATTGTTGTAGGAAACTCTCTCCTAATGCATATGGATTCTAGCTCCAGAGTTTCTAATCTTAGAGAATTGCCTGGCACAGTGGAAGATTAAATGATTTGTTCATAAAGTTAATATGTAGTAGAGATGAGATTTGAACTCATGTCTACTTGATTCCAACTATGACTAGTTCTTTCTTCACTAGGTATGATACTTCTCATCCATGAAATTCAAATCATAAAATATGAATTCAAGTTCTAAGGCAATACACCTCAGAACTTGCACAGCTGAGATAAGGATTCAAACATTTATATATTATCATTTCAAATACAGAATCAGAGAAGAGCTAATTCATTACTTCTAAACTACATTGAGCATAGCCTTCATTGTGGAAACGTATTCTGTTTAACTGCTTTTTCTTCAAATGAATGACTTTCTCTGGTTGTGATAGATAATTTAGAAAGAGTAAAAGATCTAGGGCATATAATATGTAACTCGTATGCTAGTGATTTTCATTCACAGTGAATCTCTACCATAGTGCTCCTGGAACTACTTTCCAGTGCAATAAATTGTCTTTAAAAGCATACTGAGGTTGATTTTTTTGATGTGACAAAAGAAATAAATGAATTGGATAACAGCTTCTATGTAACTTTGTAGAGGGACAGAAATAGATGGAAAATGGTGGGAGTTGAAAATGGGGTACAACAATAGAGAGTTATTTATTTTGGATGACAGGATTGTATGACTCATGCTTAAATAAAAACAGTTCAAGTTATTTCTTTTCACACTCCATAGGTGATGGGATAGAAACATATTTACAGATGTCTGGAAAGCATATTATCAGAATATGTGCAGGAAATACTCTTTGATTCAGGTATTAATACATGCACAATTTGGAATAGCCCATTAGACATAATTCTTAAAGCATATATCCAATAGTTTTTCAAGGCACAATTAGTTGGTATCTCAGATATTAATCAGGACAAGCTTGAATAGATTGAAATACTTTATCAAATCCCAAATGTTTCCAGTATATGTACTTGCTATGGCAACCAATACATTTTCATCAACACCTGGGTCTATAAATATTCTAGAAAGTGGAAGGCTAGCTACCAACAATTTAGGAGACAGATGCATATCAAGTGACCTTTTAGAAGTGAAATTCGATTATGTTGACAACCCACCATGTATTTTCTGAACTGGAAAAAAGCATAATCACTGATCCCTGCTGGATTTGTTTTTGTAGATACCAGCAAATCAAATGTTAGTTGTGTAGCAATACATGGTTCATCCTCAGATTACTATGATGATACATTGGAGTTTATTCTAAATTGTCATAAAGTACAATTGAAAGGTAATCTTTGAAACCAAGAAGACTAGACAGTTTTAATGTGGATTGTAAACTGTCAAGTCCTCTTTTTTTTATTCCTCATACTTCACAATTTAGACTCTTGAAAAAATTTGGAGCTGGCAGGAAACTTAGAAATCATCAATTCCAACACTCATTTTATAGCTGAAGAAACTGAATCCCCAAAAGGACAAGTGGCTTGTTCAATATGCTACAAGTAGTATATACTTGGCTTTGAATGATAAGTCTCTGATGCCAAATTCAATTCTTTTTCTCTAAGCATGCTAGCTGAATACTGGGATGGAGGTAGCTAAAGAGAAAGGGGATATTCTGTCCCTTATTGTTACAGTGTTATAGGCATATGTTAATTGATTAATGTATGCCTTCTTTCATTGAAATAAAGGAGGCACCTAGGTAGCACAGTGGATAGAATGCCAGGCCTGGAATCAGGAAGACATGGATTCAAATTTGGTCTCATACAGTTATTAGCCATGGGATTCTGGGTAAGTTACTCATCCCTGGTTGCCTAGTCCTAGGCTTATTGCCTTAGAGTTGTTACTAAGAAAAAAAGTAAGTGTTTAACACATTAATAAAGAAAGGAGGCATCATGGGTAGATGCCTCACTTTACAGTCAAGAAGACTTAGAGTCAAGTATTGCCTTTGCTACTAGTTGTGTTACGTTGAACATTTCACTTCTTCATATGCTTTAATTTTTTCATGTGTACAATGAGAAGTTTGGACTCAACAACATCTAAAGAAGGAAATGTTTCAATTTCAATTTCAATTTTTCAAATCAATTTTTTAATTTTTAAGTTTCAAATTTTCAAAAGGAGAAATTTCAATTTTTTAATTTAATTTCAATCTACATATATAGATGCATGCATGTACACATGCTTATACATGTTTATAACTATATTATAATAAACTCATTCTCCCTTTTAGCCTAATACATTTTGTTCTATGCCTTTAAAATGTTATTCTGGGATGAGGGCCATATATGTCACTAGAGAATCAGAGATTCATGATACAAAAACTTTAAGCACTTCTGGCATGAGGTCTCATTTAGCTCAAAATATATAATACTATGACTTTTCAGGGTTCCAAGAACCTCTTTAAGGGTATAAGTAACAGATGAGTTACTGATTTGAATTTGTAGAAAGAATTCCTCCTGCCAATGAAAGCACAGATTTGAAAAACAACAACAAAATCTATAGTGTTAGAAAAGCATGCTGTAGAAACACTAGAAGGATTGTTTCAATTATCCTTACTCAAGAAATTGCATTTAAAAGTACTTGATTAATACAATATTACAGCTACAAAAGACCTTGGGAATTCAACCCAGACTCCTCAATTGATATAGCCTGTATATTGCTATAGAATTGTGTGTGTGTGTGTGTGTGTGTGTGTGTAATATAGTGTGTGTATAGTGTGTGTTTAAATATATATATGTATATATATATGTATGTGAGAGTTCACACACATCTAGTATTCTGAAATACCATTTTTCTCATATTTCTCTATATTCTATATTCCTTATTTGACTGTAACCCAACTGTTAAAAGCAAGTTAGAAAGATGTACCCTAGGGGCAGGTAAGCAGTTAGGTAGCTCAGTGGATTGCGAGCTGGGCCTGAACGGGAGGTTCCAAGTTCAATTTTGGCCTCAGATACTTCCTAGTCCTCTGACTCTAGGTGAATCCCTTAACCCCAATTGCCTAGGCATTGCCACTCTTCTGTCATAGAATCGATCCTTAGTTTCAGTTCTAAAAGAAGGTAAAGATTAAAAACAACAACAACAAAAACAAAAACATGGCCTTTGTGTGCTAGAAAATTCCTTTTCCTTTCCATATGACTTGCTACATGCATGACAGAGTGACTGACTTGCTCCAAGGTTTGTGTTAATGTTGTCCACACCACTTGTAATCCTCAGCAATTTGCCTCCATGCCTCAGTTGCCTTCTTATCCTGGGAGTTCAATAAGTCCTTGTGGTTCTCTCACCCTGGAACATGCCTCTATCCTTGTGGTCTCCTTTATCATCATTTAATTCCTCTGAGAATCTCCATTTTGAAGAACAGAGGCAAGGAATAGAAGCTTTGCTTCTAATTCTCTACACTTCACCATCATGCCTTCTTTAACTGCATTTCCTTCCACTTCTAGCACTGAGTGCTAAGCACAATGCATGGTAAACAGTAAATGCTTAATAAGTACTCTTTTATTTGACTTTTACTTTGACAGATGTTGATGGAGGTGAACAGTTAGGTTAAGGTGCCTAGAAGGTCATATAGATTGAACTAATTTAGGAACTCTTGATTTATATAAATAAGGCCACTCATCCAAGGGATACACCTTAAAATGCCAGGCTGAATTTTTAAAGTATATGATACTTTAGGAATGAACTTCATTCAGGGCAGAAAATCATCTTGAAATAATATTATGGGTAAATTTAATCTAATTTTAAACTCTGATGTGCCTCCTAATATCCTCATTTGCATTCTTGGACATACTGATGCCTTCAAAGATATTACCAGGACCAATAAAAGATTACAATGACAGAAGGCATTCCTTTCTGCAAAGAGACAAAACTCACAGCCTAGCAGAACAGGAAATCTAGAATGAAATGAGATGTGTCATTCAGCTGCTATATGAGGAATAACACCACTCCTTATGTAACCCATTTCAGTGAATACAGAAGTCATTCAGCAGAAGTAAAGGCAAACCTACTTCTATTTGGGGCTACCTGAAAATAATAAGAAAGCCTTTTGAATTTAAAAATTAATTTATGGTGCCTCTGACTAATGTAAAACAAGAAGCATTTCTACTTGATTTTTAGCTACTTGTACTGAATTGCCATGATCTTTTTCTAATATATTTGCCAAAGCAACTTTATAATGACAGTATCCAAAATTTCTAGAACCATTTTTTCCTTCATAATTTTATAGCACAAAAATGATGATATCAATTTGATACAATTCCAAGATTGTTTATTAAGGGAAGTTTGCCATATCCTAAAGATACAAGGACCCCTACTTCCCAAAAAACTCCTCCCTCCCAGGGATCTGACATTCTGCTGGAGACTACAAGATTTTTATACATTCATATGATCACATGAAGATTATGAACTTCATATTAGAAATCAGAATTGATCAGTACAATTAAATCATATTTATGGAATTATTAGGTTTAAGTAAAATTCTCTGCAATGACAATCTTTCTTCTTCCTAGACTGAGCCAATGACCTGTGTATGGGTAGCAAGGAATAGAGGAAGGTTTAAACTAAACTGAGAAACCTAAGCCAGAAATGTGTATAAAAGCTTGGGCTCTCATTTTGGGTTATAATACTGTGGCTCTTAGTTTACCTGTATTGCTCATTGAACTTTATTTAGTTTCTGCTACCAAGATCCTGAGTCTAATCTCTTTATTTCTCATCCTTAACCTTCTTTAACTCAATGAACCCCTTATGTGATAAGGGAGAGAGATGCTTAAAAGGATTTCAAGAGGTACAATAAGTGGGAAAGCCAGGGCAATGAGTACTATCATGATAGATTTGAAATCAGAGGAGGTGGGCTTCCTTTCTACTTCTGTCATGTGTGGCATTGGACAAGTCACATAACATCTAGACTTCAGGTCTTTTGGTTTTTGTTTTTTCATGTAAAACGAGAGTAGACTAGATGACTTCCACGTAAATACCAAAGTTGTTTGAGAACAGAGACTTCAATTTTTGTCTTTGACACCACAGCACATGGTAGAGTACCTCGAACATAGTATATTCTTAATTAAAATTGTGAATTAGGTAGAACTTCTCCATTCTTCTTTTTTTTTTCATTGCTTTGCTTCTATTCATTTTCATCAGGTGTCTCATATTAGAAGGATGGGAACACGCAGAATGCTTTAGTCCCTATTGAATGTAAGTTCCTTGGAGATTGGGACTATCTTATTTTTGTCATTATGTCTCATGGTCCAAGGCTCCACAAAGGCTTGGTTCATGTATAGGAGATAGATTACTATCAAGGATTGGGTACTATTTTGAGAGTCATTTAAAATTGAATTTGAATTCCACATTAGAAAATTTCTAGATGTAAGACTATGGGGAATTCATTTTACTGCCCTCTGACTCAGTTTCCTCACTATAAAATGAATTAGATATTTTACTAACTGGCTTCAGAGGACCCTAAAACAATAAATCTATGATCTCATGCATTTTATGTACCTGACAAAAATTTGTCAATTTCTCTTTTTGAGTCATGCACCTACCCCAGATATTTATTCTGAGGAAATCTCCCAAATAAAATTAGAAATAGCCCATGTATTACTTTCCCTAAAACAGGGCAAAAGAGTTCACAATTCTTGAGCAGATACTCAATACATAATATTTTGATCAGGTACTAGGCAGCCTTTGTGTCATCCATCATTAAAAATGCATAAGAAGTAAAGTACTTAAAGGAGCCCCTGAAAAAATAAAGATACAGAAAGAGCACAGTAGACATTGGTCAGAAGTTAGGGTCTTTAAGGCCTGTAGAACAAGGGTTTCCTATTCATTCCTCCCTGAATTGTATCACTCAGTTGAGGTTGTGGCAGGGAATTGATGGCAAATAGGAGCCCTCCTGTTCCTATAGTTCCAGAGTTTCAGGGACTACTTTGGCAGACCTCTTCCTCATTCAGAACCAACTCTTTAGAGAAATATTCTCTTTTACACATTTTTTTGGTTAGGGACAACCTGGGAATTAGTTTTTCTGAATTATGAGTTTATGTTCAGGATAATATATATTTTTTTGAAATTCTTTTTTGTTGTTGTTGGTGGTGTTATTGATAAATTGGAGCATTAGGAGGGACAGATTATATATGTATTATGAAATAAATATTTTCAACTATAAAATAAGCATTTCCTTGCTAAACGATCCCAGTGTCCAAGTGCTCAAACTCACAAACCTTTGACCTTGGAAACTCTTGAATTCATTAATCCATATGTCTATTGTTACTCAGGTGAGTCTTATTGATTCCCTTATTGATTCATTCAAAACTACTTGCTGGGATAGTCCATTATCAAGAACTAGTCACTGATAAAGGCTTGGAAAAAAAGGAAAAGTTCGTCCTGTCCCTCCCTACTCCTTGAAAAAATAAGCAATTTGTTTTTCATTTGACATCATGCTAAATATATTTCATTATTAAGTATGCTGCAAGAGAATACAAACAAAATAAAACACACAAGATGAAGACATTTTTATAAAGCACACTTCAGTCTGTATATAGAGTTTATCATTTCTCTCTATGGTGGATAGCATTTTTTCATTATAAATCCTTTGGAATTCCCTTAGATCATTGTCTTGATCAGGGTAGTTAAATCTTTCACAATTGATCATCCTTATAATGTTGTTACCGTGTACAATGTTCTCCTGGTTTTGTTCCCTTTACTATACATAAACTTATATGTTGTCCTACATTTTTCTAAAACCATCAAGCTCATTATTCCATAAAGAAAAATTAATATAATATAACTTCTTAATTTTCCAATTCACGTGCATCCCTTTACTTTCCAATTGTTTGACACCACAAAAAGAACTGATTGTGATATATATATATATATATATATATATATATATATATATATAAACAAATAGATCCTTTTCCCTTTTCTTTGATGTGTTTTAATAATAGTCCTCATGGATCAAATGGTATTACTAGTTTTATATCCCTTTTGGCATAGTTTCAAATTGTTTTTCAAAATGGTTGGACCAATTCACAATTCCACTAAGAGAGCATCAGTGTACCAATTTTCCCACATCCTCTCCAAAATATGTCATTTTCCTTTTCTGTCATGCTATCCAATTTGATATGAATCAAATGGTTATTCAGAGTTGTTTTAATTAAAACTTTTATAATTAATATTAATTTTTAGAATTTTTTCATGTGACTAATGATAGTTTTGATGTCTCCTTTTATCTCCCTATTCATATTCTTTGATCATTTAACAACTCAGGAATGGTTCTTTTTTTTTTTAAATAAATTTAGATCAGTTGCCTATATATTTAACAAATGAGACTTTTAACAAAGAATCTTGCTGGAAAAAATTCCCTATTTTCCTTTTAATTTTGACTATTAGTTTTGTTTGTGCAAAAGCTTTTTAATTTCATGTAATCAAAATGATCTATTTTTATTTCTCATAATCCCCTCTTTCTCTTTTTTGGTCATAAACTCTTCCATTATCCATAGATCAGATAGGAATATTTCTCATGCTCCTCTAATTTACCTGTTATGTCACATTTTATGTCTATATTATTTCTCCATTTGACCTTACCTGAATATATAGTGTTAGGTATTATTCTCTGCCTAGTTTCTGTCAAACCTAAGCAATTCCATTGATCTATCATTCAGTTTCTTAGCTATTACCATATTATTTGGATAATTACTGCTTTGTAATACAGTTTGACATCTGGAACTGCTAGGCTGCCTTCTTTAACAGTTTTCTCTTCATTTATTTCCTTGATATTCTTGACTTTGAAGGTTATTTCACATTAATTTTGTTATACATTTAGTTCTATCAAATAATTTTGGTAGTTTATTTGGTATGGCACTGAATAAATCAAATAATTTGAGTTGAATTGGCATTTTTATTTTTTAATTAAAAAACCCCTAACCTTCTGTCTTAGAATCAATATTATGTATCAGTTCCAAGGCAGAAGAGTGGTAATGTCTCAGCAATTGAGGTTAAGTGACTTACCCAGGGTCACACAGCTAGGAAATATCTGAGGCCAGATTTAAACCAAGGGCCTCTCATCACCAGGCCTAGTGCTCTATCCAATAAACCACCCACCAACCCACCCCCATTATCATTTTATTATGTTAATTTGGCCTACCCAGGAGCAATTAATATTTCTCCAATAGTTTAGATCTGTCTTTATTCCTGCAAAAAGTGTTTTGTAATTGTATTTAAATAACTTCTTGATTGGCTCAGCATGTAGATCATACTTTTATACTGTCTGTAGTTATTTTAATGGAATATGTCTTTCTATCTCTTCATGCTGAATTTTATTTGTAGAATATAGAAAGCTTGATGTTTATGTGGCTATTAAAAAAATCAGTTCAGAATTGTTCTCTCCTTCCCACACCTTTAAGAACACAAGAAAAACAATATTTAGTAAAAATATGTGTAGTAATGCAAAATAAATCTCTGCATTAGCCATGTTCAGAAAGAAAAACAAAAAAGAAGAGAGGAAGCAAAGAAGCAAGAAAGCATGAAAGGTATTAGGAAAATATACTCAGATTGCTCTCTGTTCAGCAGCTGGACAGCATTTCCCTCTGGGGAGGGTCAGAAGGCTGACACTGTTAGAATTCTCAACTGAAAACAGGCCAAAACCACTGTTTCCTTGAAGATATTTATCTTAGTATCTTCTTGATGGAATATTAGTTATATTAATCTGACTGCAAATTGATACAGATGATCTTGAATTGATTAGGAGTTAATCTCAGACAAGAGTTGATGATTAGACTGAGAAATCCCCCCCATCCAGGAATCAATCCCAGCTGTCAGGCTAGACAGTGAGAAACTTCTTGAAGATGATGAACTAGACTAGAAACAGATCTGAGCAACAGGTAACTATTTTAATTTAAAGATAACAGGAATCTCTTAATGGTGTGAGGATCAAGGAATGATTGGTAAGCATAGAGGTTTAAATGATTAAGCTAAACTAAAAACTAATTGATAAATAGCTAGGCAGATCCACTTGGGGAAAAGCCTTTGAACAGAATTCTGCCACACTGGCTTAGCAACCTTTGGCCTAATTCAGTTACTAGATGAGAAAACTAAACTTGGCTGGTTATAAACAGCTGTTGATTTTCAGAGATGACTTTCTTGATGGTTTTGATGAATTTTGTAGTTGATGATGATTAAATATAATTCAGACTACAGGATTGAACTGTTGACCTAAGTAGCAGATCTCTAACGTGAGACAGCTAACATGAGTCTGTGTTGAATCTTCTGGGTTTGACTGACGAGCTTTTCCCCTTCCACCTTTTCCACCCAGCTAACTCACAACTGAGTTCTTTTGCCTTGGAGTGATCTTCTATGTATAGGGGTGTTCCAACGGTCTTCCATTGTCTCATGCCAGGTTTGTTCATTCTAAAATCTGCTACTGTTGGCACAAGATGGCTACTGGCAAAAGTTATTTATAATACAAAATGGTTCTTTGCAAAAGCTTTTTACAAAGGTAATAATAATAATAATAATAACTAACAATCTATAGAGTTAACTATGTACTAGCCAATGTGCTAAATTATTTTTGCAACATCTCACTTGATCTTCACAACAACTCTGGGAGGTAAGAAGAATTATAATCCCTATTTTACAGATGAGGAATCTGAGTCATATAAAGGTTAGGTAACTTTCCCAGGGTCACAGAGCTCACTGTGTGAGATCAAATCTGAAATCAGGTCATCTAATCTATAGTTCCACTAAACTATCCACTGCACATTGTAGAAAAGAGAAAAAGAATGAATGAAAGAAAAAGAAGTTAAGAAAGAACAAATACACACACACACACACACACACACACACACACACACACACACACACACACAAAGAAATGAAGTGATTTTCTTTAAGTCTGCAGTTTCCCAGGTTGACCAACTGGTCTTCAAAAACTTAGGAATGAAATGTCATGTTGTTTTTTTTTTCCTTCTTTCCATCCTTCTTTCCCTCTCTCCTTCCTTTCTTCCTTNTTATATCCAGCAGGTTGTTTCTTCAGTGTTCCCATACAAATCAAGAAGATAACCATAGAGACTGTCCTGGTCATTATTATTATTATTATTATTATTATTATTATTATTATTATTATTATTATTATTATTATTATTATTATTATTATTATTATTATTATTATTATTATTATTATTATTATTATTATTATTATTATTATTATTATTATTATTATTATTATTATTATTATTATTATTATTATTATTATTATTATTATTATTATTATTATTATTATTATTATTATTATTATTATTATTATTATTATTATTATTATTATTATTATTATTATTATTATTATTATTATTATTATTATTATTATTATTATTATTATTATTATTATTATTATTATTATTATTATTATTATTATTATTATTATTATTATTATTATTATTATTATTATTATCATTATTATTATTATTATTATTATTATTATTATTATTATTATTATTATTATATCTAAACACAACTCATGTTTTTCAATCCTGGAGCTTTTTATGGGTGAAGTGCTATGAAATAGTTGCGCCACAAACTCGTAGATTGAACTTCCTCCCCACTCTCTCCAGGAGCCAGGGAATCTCAGAATTATTGAACATCAGAGCTACCAGGAAAATAAGGATCACATAGTCCCATTTTTCAGTAATTTGAAGGCAAGGCAAGAATTGCACATTAAAAGAGAGTTAGGTAGCTTAAAGGCTAGACCACTGGACTTGGAATCAGGAAGAGTATTCATTATGGGTTTATATATGACCTCAGGCACTTAATAGCTACATGACCTTGAAAAATCCACTTAACTCTGTCTCAATTCCTCATGTGTAAAGTCAGCTGGAGAAGAAAATGGCAAAGCACTTGAATATCTTCACCAAAAAAATCCCAAATGAGATCTCGAAATTTTGGCTATTACTGCAAAAATAACTGAAGAACACCACCACACATGGAGAAAAATGGGGTGGAAATATCTTATTAATTATATGTTTCTCAAAGAGCTCCAGAAGAAAAAACTTAACAATATAAAAAAGCAAAGTCATGATTATTAATAAATAAAACATTCTAAATGGACATATGCACTAAAATAGTAGAACCTTTTTATCATATGACTCACTATTTCATAAAATCTCTCTGTTTCTCTTTCTTTGTGTCACTCTTTGTGTATCTTTTTCTCTGTGTCTCCATTTCCTCAGTTCTTTGCCTCTATCTCTCTCTCTCTTTTGCCAATTGTTGAAGGACTCAGTATCACAGAATTTCAGAACTTGAAGGGATATCAATGGCTATCTAATTCATCCCAAACCTGGAAAAGAATACTCACTATATCATCATGAACAATTGGCCATCGAGTTTGATAAAACCAGCATCTCCTGAAACAGTCCAATCTCCTTTGAAATCACTCTAATAAATAGCTCTTAAATATTGGTGTCATGGTATCTGTTGACAGAATGGTGAAACATATGGACCCCTTCTAGAAAGCCATGGTTTTAAAATTCAAAGAAAATAAGTCACAGGGAAATAGTTATTGGGGCTGTAGGTGGTACAGTAGAGGAAACACTGGGTTTGGAATCAGGAAGACTCATCTTCCTGAGTTTAAATCTATATATATATACCTGAGCAAATCACTTAACCCTGTTTGCCACAGTTTCTCATATGTAAAATTAACTGGAGAAGGAACTGCCAAACCATTACACTATTTCTGCCAAAAAAATTGCACATGGGGTCATAGTCAGACATGACTGAAATGAATGAAAAACAACAAAATTCTAAAAATATATAACAAAAATAAAGTTCTAGACCTCATGTGAAGAATTCCTAATAATTAGAAAGTTATTTAATTAGTGGACTATTTCTTTTTAGCAAAAAGCCTAAATTTTCCTCTTTATAACTTTCATTCATTGTACCTAGTTCTATCTTTTCTGGACAAATATGAGTATAACCCCTTCAAATACTTGCAGTCAGCTGATATATCCTCCTTCCACCAAAATATTTTCTATAGGCTACATATTCCTAGTTCCTTCACCTGATGCTCAGATGCTATGGATTCAGAGTTCTTTTCTATCTTGATTTTCCTCCTATCTCTGGATATTCTCTGCCTTATCAATGTCCTTACAAAATTGTAGTTCCTAGAACTGAACATAATACTCCATTATATGGTTTGACAAGGCATAGTGTACTGGGATGTCACCTTATTCCCAGAAACCATGCTTCTCTTAAGTCACCTCAACATATCATTAACTTTATTTCAGCTGTTATATCTCATATTAAGCTTGGAGTCCACTATTACCCCCAAATCTTCTTCACACAAACTTCTAACTAATCATGCCTTCTATATGTTATAGTAAAATCAAAAAATATTTTTAAAACACTTACTATGTGTCACCACTACATTTTTTTAAAGCTTAGAAATACGCAGTCAAGGAATAAAGGAGCAATTAGCTTATTTAACAAATATTTAAATGAAAAGAACATCAATCAGTTTGGGTAGTTCAACTCTCTAATTTTTCAAATGAGGAAGCTCAGAAATCAAGAAAAGTAACTATCTGGTTTATATACCTAGTCAATGAATGAAGAAGTGAAAATAAGATTCTTAGTCTCTTGAATCACTAGGAACAAAAGAAAAACAAAACAAAAATTATTGAAGTTTACACATCTCTTTCTTTACCTTTCCTTTTAGTCTCACAACTCTGCACTATAAAAGTAAGTGGTGTGTGTGTGCGTGCGTGTGTGTGTGTGTGTGTTTGTGTGTGTGTGTGTGTTGGGGGAACCCATACATTAAAAAAGATCTTTCTGAATGATCTGTTCTTGATCTCTGCATATTTACCATTGTTAAATCCATACTTTGTGGTAAAAGAGAACATTTAAAGAGTACTTAAAATTTATTTACAAAATGATTCATTTAAAACAAATAACTGTACTGTAGGAAATAGGAGGTTTGAAATCTTCATTTTTCAGAAATGAATAAGCTGAGCCTTGAGGAGATGAAGTGATCTATTCAGGCTCATATGACCAGAGTATCTCAGTTGAATTCTTAATGCAGGATTTCTTACTCCAAAGTGTTTACTCTTCTCTCCTGACTTTCACTGACCCATCTCTTCTCTTATAGCACCTCTGGATCCTGAATTACACAACTCTCCTAGCAAGCAGCTGCTTCCTTCTCAAAAGGGACATAGGCTCACATTGCTAGTTCCAGAAGGGGTCTTAGAAATCACTGAATCCAGTTCTCTCATTTTGCAAGTGAGAAAACTGAGGGGTTAACTGACTTGCCCCTGGTCACACATTAGAAAGTGGTTCTGTGTGATAATAACAAGTTGTATGATGTATGATATATGAAGTTGGGCCTTTAACTGAACCACTGCACTTCAGCTCTTTTTTCTGTGGACAGTCTTTTTCTGTTACTTAATATCAGATAGTATTTAATAAAGTAAACAAATAAATAAACTAATTGTCAGATAGTCAGAAAGGGCTTAATATAGTTTAATAAAGGGTTTTCTATAAGCCAGGATGCTGTTAGCAGGGTTTTCCCCCCTTTTTCTTCTGTGTGATATTCTTCTCTTCCTAAGTCAAGATCCCTTTCTTTTTCCTGGAACCTTTCAATCTTTGTTCTTTGTTTTCACACATCTATATCTATATCTATGCCTATATATCTGTGTGGTGTGTATATCAATTAGTGAGTTAGTAAATATTTATTAAGTGCTTCCTACCTGCCAGGCATTGTCCTGGGACTATAAAAAATTTGTAAAAGATCTTCCATTGTCTCAAAGAATTAGTTTAATGTGGTAACAATATGCCCACAAGCTATATAAATTGTAGGTAGGAGCATGTATTTATTTGCGTGTGTGTGTATTTAAAGAATATTTCATTCTCTCAGATAAATGGGAGCATATAAAGACATTCCCTTAACTTATAATTTCTTTTCTAGGAGGAAGACCAGGCTTCATTTTAATCAATTAAAAGTCAATTGACTGTGGCAGAGATATAAACAACTATAGAGTCACTACATATTTCTCCGCACTGAAAAGTATAGACTTCATTTGTTGCAATTCATATATCCTAGGTTTTATTTGTCTCTTTGTTTTCCTACTATCCATTGGACAACCATTGTAGCAAACTATTTGTGGCAGTTCTTTGACTACAATTAACAGTTTCCTTCTCTTTGCAACTCATCACCTTAAGAGTGAATTGCCTGAGAACCTTAACTTTCTAGGCGTTAAACTGCTTTACTAATTTTTCTAACATCATTTATCATCTTCCTTCTGTTCGTGAAGTTTTTCTGGGACTCTCTTCCTTCTATTTTATATGTTCTCCCTCTTTTTCTTATCCTCTTTAGAATTATCCTTTGCTTCTACATCTTTCTCCTCTTTCATTTTCTTCTCATGTCCTTCAAATATCTCTTCCTAAATTCAAACTAAGCTTCCTCACAATTATGTGAACCCATAAATCACCATCTCAATTATTTATTCTTTTGTTACTCAAATATTTTTTCTGCTTAATCTCCCACACAACTTCACTCAGTAACAAGTTGTTTCTATGGTCCCTGAGTGCCTTTCTAGCCATAATTATGTGATCTTAGTCATTTTGTTGCTAATATTAAAGAGCTATTATCTGACATAAAGTTAAATGATTTTTTTTCAATTTGAATTGTTTATGTTTAAGACTAATTATTTTAGATCCACTGTCCCATGTATCCTACTAATTTCTTACCCATTATCAGGCAGATGTGATCCTAGAATTCTTCATAGCATACCAATAAAGCACTAGCAGGTCCTATAAAATTGTGAAGATTCAATTATTGGCCTCCAAACTGAACGTACTTCAAGAACTAACCTCACTCAATTCAGAAAGTCTTAGTAACTCTTCAAACTGTCTAGATCAGTCATGGGCAAATTACAGCCCTTAGGCCAGATGCAGAGGTGGGTGGGGAGCCTGAAATATTCTATCTGGCTACATGACATTATTCCTAATCTGACGAATACAATGAGTAGGATACAATACAATGAAACTTCAAAAGGGTTGCCTTAGAAACAGACTGACAGATGAGCATTTCCTTTCCTTTGGCCCCTCTTTAAAAAGTTTGCCCATCACTGGTCTGGATGAATTATGTTTTATAATTTGGAAATTTTTATTTAATTAATTAACTTAGAAGATTTTTACATGGTTACAAGATTCATGTTCTTTCCCTCTCCTCCCGCTACCCCCTCCCATAGCTGATGTGTAATGCCACTGGGTTTACATGTGTCATTGATGTCTAAATGAATTACTGTTGGTCTCAGTCCGGAGTAGTATATCATTTTACCAAGATCAGTTTAAGTTGAAGCACAAGTACCACCAATTAAAAGAAGTACAGAAGACCTAGAATTGTGCAGTTAAATATAGTACGCAATTTTCTAATCTTAAGTCACAACTTCTTGGTTTCCTTTTCATTGTTTATTATAAATGAATAATTTTACAGATATTTGTAAAGGAAATTATCCTGTAGGATAGAAAAATGTCTCCTTCTTAGCTGAATTAAATATTACTATTATAATTGAACTATGACCTTAAAAAATCCATTTTATAATATCCTATTCAGTAGCTTCTGAATTATGTAAGCATATTTTTTAAAATGATATTAAAGGATATTACACAGGCTGTCATATCCTTGTAATTGTTCATTATTGGAAAGCCTTGTGTCTAGACTTTTATGTCCTTGAAGCTAGGAAATAATGTGTCTAAAATTTTTATTTCTTCATAGATATTTCTTAGTAAAACTCAGTGGTAGTGGGGCCTGGAACAATTTTAGAAATCCTGAGCTTAAGATGTCAGTGTCTGATGTTTCACAGCTCAGTCAAAAGCGTGTCATGTGAAGAACCTAAACAACTTAATTGATGTTTTAAGGTTGAGGTTAATGTGACATTCTCTTGAAGATATTTTAATATTTATGCATACTTTAAATTAAATGCTGACCTCATGACATTCAAACTATCTAGCCATTCTCCAGACATGTCTCACAAATAAGAAGATATACATAAAAAATTCCTTCTCTACAAGCCATGCTTATCACATTTAAGATTTCCCCAGAAAAACTGGTTCTGTACCTAATGTTTTTAAATTAAATTTTGATATTAATAAGCCTCATTGAGCAAAGATCTTCTGAAAATTCAATATCCTTATATGAATTCATTCTCATTCTCCTTCCAATCCTCCCAATTATTTCTCTATATTCCAAATGAATGTATAATAGAAAATTATCTCTATAAAGAAATCACTTCTATTCATGCTAATTTCCCTATTATCTTAATTTTTAATGAGATATAAGCCCTTAGGGATACCCACAAAATACATTTGCTTGCTTCCCACTGGGAAATGAGAGGGAGCTAGAACTAGGATTGAGACAAGTGATACTAATCTGTTATATACTCCTCCTTTCCCTTTAAGGAGTCACTTATCCAGAGACAAAATCACCATTACTCTTCCCTTTCAAAAGAAGAAAGTACAAAGTTCTAAGTTAAAAGAGGAATCACTAGTCTTCCCTCCCATTTCAATAACTACTTCCAAATGTTCTTATCATTAACAAAATAGTTGGATGGATTGATCTCTAGAGACTGTTTTCACCTTCTGATTATATAATTCTGCTTCTACCAGAGTCAGATTCCTGACTGAAAATGTAATTTAGAACTAGACTGTTTCTAGGGCTAGATATTCTAATCCTGTTGTTAATTCTGTAAACATAATCCTTGGGCAGGTTCCATATTAGTATATCACTCCTCAACCAATCAATGGGATTCTGGGATATGAGGGACTCGATACCATATCCAATTAGATAATATGATCACAAACATCCTTTTTATCTCTAAATATTATGACCCTATGAGCCTATGGATATTTATTAAATGCTTACACTGTTTAAAGTATTATTTATGTGCCAAAAATCAATACAGCATGGTTTCTGCCCTCAAAAAAGGCTGTTCCTATTAATAATAGCTATCAATTTTTTAAAGTTTGCAGAATGTTTTAAAAATATTTCATTTTGTCCTTACAACAGCTATGGAAGGTGAGTTTTATTATTACCTCTATTTTACAGAAGAGGACAACACTGAGATCACTGAGATCAGAGAGACTGACTTTCTTCCTTGAGCCAATGTTCTTCTTGAAGCTGACTTCCCTCTTAAAGTCCAATTCTTTCTTGAAGCTGGCTTTCTTCTTGGAGTCAACTTCCTCAGCCCTAGAAATTCAGGACCTTTTATAGTGGCTTCTTGTCTTACAAATTGTCTAGCACTGCCAGGGTGCAGTGCTTGTGGGAATTAGTTCTCATCTTCTGGAGTGGTGAATACTCATCAAAAGGATTAACAGATTCCTGGCTAATTGAGTTTCTGAGCATGTGAATTCAATAAGTGGTTTGTGAGCTCCTCCACCTAGTTAAAGCTTATATCCATTTAATGAAAAGGTAGACAAAGGAGAATTAATCCTGTCCTCACAATCTTTGTTAACCAAAGTGTTAGCTCCAACTAGGCAAAGAAAATAAAGGATTCACTTTCACAAATGTTAACTGAAAGAGAACAAAGAATTCCCTTTTACACAACCAGCAATGATAAGATATAGAATATCAAAATTGGGTGAGAGGTTAAGAGATACAGATGATATATTATAGGAAATCAAATGCGATAACAAATAATTGCACCTTAAAAATCCTAAGGTACTATGCAAATGTTAGATATTATTATCTATGGAAAGAAAGGTGACTTCCAAATAGGATGCTCCAGAAAAATCTTCCTGGAAATTGCATTTCAATCAAATATTCAATCAATGAATCAACAAATATGTATTAATTTCTGGGTTTACAAAAGCTAAGAATGCCACAACTTTTGCTTTAAAGAATCTTACATTATAATGGGGCAAACAACAAATACATATGTAAATTTAGACAAAATAATTATAAATATATTCAAACTATCTCAGCAGAATGTTGTTTTGGAAGGAGGACACTAGCAGTTGGGGCTCAGGAAAGTCTTCATGTAGAATGTGGTTCGAGCTATTTTTGAAGGAAGAGAATGTTTGTATGAAGCAAAACTGAGGAAGAATGGATTGGATGACTAATGCAAAGAAAGATAAGTAGGCAGCTAATTAATTGCCCTTTGTGAAGAGCAAAGAGAAGACCAGTTTGGCTAAATAGCAGAGTATAATAGGAAAGATACTACACAATGATATTGGAATCTTAAGTTGGTATTTGTTGTTATGGACTTTAAAAGCTAAATAAAGTACTTTGTATTTTATCTGAGAGGCAATATGGAGCCACCGAATTTATTGAGTTTGAGAGGAACTGTGGTCAGAAGTATACTAAAAAAAAATCACTCGAACAGAAATGTAAAACACTGACACGAATGGGTAAACACTTGGGACAGAAAGAATTATGAGGTTTGTAATAATCCATGAAGTGCATGATCAGGAGTTGAATATAAGTTGTGGCTATGTGAGTAGAGAAAAAGATGTCATATGTTAGAGAGATGTGACAGAGAAAGAAAGGGCAAGCTTTTTGGCAACTTATATATGTGGGGTGAAGGAGAGTGAGGTATATAATATAATACTGAAGTGATGAATCTGATAGATTGGAAGAATGATGGTGATGCCTTTGAAAGAAACAAGTTTGGAAAATGAAAAGTTTTAAAGCCAAGAGAAAAATGTCTTTTTGTAGACATATTGGGTTTGAGAAATCTCTAGGATAGCCATTTATAGATGCCACATGATATCTGATTCGTACATCTTAAATTGATAAGGTAAAACCGAAGCTCAGGAGAGAGATTGGGTCTGGATATATAAATCTGAGAGAGATGATAATTCAACTTATAAGAACAGTTTGCCAATAAAAAATAGAATGTAGACACAGAAGAGAGCCCATGACAAAGACTTGGACAACACTCATCATTAGAGGGTGTGATATTCATGTTGAGTCAATAAAGAAAACTAAGGTAGACCTTAAGAAATGGATCTATCAATTAATTTCTTTGCAAGGTTATTAAAATTCAAAATCATATTAATAGCATTGGTGTGACATAGGATTATTTTGTATATTAAAAACCATACTGAAGTGGAAATTATTAAATCAATCTGAATCTGCACTAGGAATCTATGGTTGATTTGCTAAATTGAAGAGAGTCCAAGGTTTTTTAATTCATTTGGCAATTGTGAAGTTCTACAGGACCTTGGAGCTCATTTTTATTTCACAGATACAAAAGTAATTCTCCATCTTGAGTCTATATTGCATTTATTTAATGACACAATGTTCCTTCACACATAGGGATATCAAATCACTGAAAACCTTTAGAAACTTGTTGCTTCACAACAATTTCTTGGATAGGAAATTCATTTTTGTCAAGTCCAGGATCAATAACCCAAAACAGACCTGCCATCCATGGTCAACCACAAAAACAGTAAATCTGTAAAGTCTTTTTTGATGTAATTGAAATTACTTTGTATTTGGATTAACCTCACCAACATCCATGTGATAAATATGAGAATAGGCAGTCCTGCTTTTCCCAATTTCCTACTGAGAAAGCTAAGGAGCAGGAAGGTTAAGTGGCTGACCTCCATTTATTCATTTCAATTTATTCAAGAGAAGATGCAGGAATAAAAATCAAGTGTTCTGACCTAGCTTCTAAACCTCATGCTACTCTCCCCATTAAAAACATAAGTCCTTGATAAAATACTCAAAGCAAGTTTCTTTTAAAGACAAAGACTAAATTCACATATGCTGCCATCTACCCACCAATCTAGACATGCACCAAGATAACTTCCATTCCAAACTATCACAACAGTTGACACACTTCTATAGCACTTTAACTTCCATTCCAAACTATCACAACTGTTGACACACTTCTATAATACTTTAAAGTGTGTAAAGCTTGTACATGTATTATATATTTTGATTCTCACAACAAGCCTGTGAGCCAGGCAATAAACAAACAAACAAACTGTGTATATTACATACATACACATATTTTTTTTTCATTTTATTATTAAGGAAACAGACTAAAAGAAAAATTAAGAGTCACAGAGCTGGTAAGTATCTGAAATGGGATTTAAAATCAAGACTTTCTGACTTAAAATCCAGAACTCTTCTCCACAGTGCCACCTAACTGCATCAGGCAATGACTGATGGTATTGATTGATTGACTGATTGATTGTTTTTGTTTTTGTTTTTTTAGGACAGCTGTGCCACACTGTGAATAGGATAATGGTCCTGGAATCAAGAATTTCTGATTTTGTATCCATCCTTGGGTATTTTCTGGCTATTTTTCCTTGGGCCAGTCATCTAGCTTCAGATTAGGAGAATCAAATAAGTTAATATAGTAGGTACTATATAAATGTTAATATATTGCTATTATTATTATTGAGGGAGAGAGGCAGCCTTTTTCAGCCCTTCCCAAAAATGAATGGTAATCTGTAGAGGCATAGGATCTTGTCAAGAGTTGGAAGGAATGTCAGAGACCACTTACAAAGGACATTAAATATCTTGCCTAAGGTCAAATGGATAGTAAGCATTAGAGAGAAAGGAAGAGTTTGAAATAAGTCCTCTGGTTTCAGAATATATTTTTCAATATGCGAATATATGCTATAATGTTAATAATTGAATTAGCATAAGAAAGTATTTTAAAGGTAAATTCTTAGGTTTTCTGTGTATAGAAATAGGTGCATAATAATAGCAAACATGTGCTTATATTTTCCTTTCAATTTTCCATGGAATGTTACATTTTTTATCATTTAAGTCTAACAATAATGCTTGGAACGAGTTATGGCAGGTATTATTATTCACATTTTATATATGAGTAAACTGAGGCACAAAGACATCAAGGGATGTGCCTTTGGTCCAATCACTAATGCTTTTCAAAAATGATTTTCAGTCAAATTTATATCTTAATGATACTCACTTTATTGCTATATCTACTACTCAATTCTGCTTTTCAGATTCGAGGCCAACCTTTTCTTCAGTGTAGGGAATTCTATATGATTGAAGCCTAGATTCAAATTTAGAAATAGCTATATAAAAG
>NC_058132.1:184495081-184496650 GCF_016433145.1 Gracilinanus agilis | reverse complement strand
ACACCCTCAATCATGTCCACCCCAACCCATGCGTTCAAGCAGTTGTTTTTCTTATATGTTTCCTCTCCTGCAGTCCTTCCTCTGAACATGGGTAGCGTCTTTACCATAAATCCCTCAGATTTGTCCTGGGTCATTGTATTGCTGCTGGTACAGAGGTCCATTACATTCAATTTTACCACAGTATATCAGTCTCTGTGTACAGAGTTCTTCTGGCTCTGCTCCTTTCGCTCTGCATCAGTTCCCGGAGGTCTCTCCAGTTTGCCTGGAACTCCTCCAGTTTATTATTCCTTTTAGCACAATAGTATTTCATCACCCGCATATACCACAGTTTGTTCAGCCATGCCCCAATTGAAGGACTTACCCTCCTTTTCCAATTTGTTGCCACCACAAAAAGCTCAGCTATGAATATTTTCGTACAAGTCTGTTTATCTATGATCTCTTTGCGGTACAAACCCAGCAATGGGTATGGCTGGATCAAAGGGCAGGCATTCTTTTATAGCCCTTTGAGCATAATTCCAAATTGCCAGCCAGAATGGCTGGATCAGTTCACAGCTCCACCAGCAATGCATTAATGTCCCAATTTTGCCACATCCCCTCCAGCATTCATTACTCTCCCCTTCTTTCATTTTAGCCAATCTGCTAGGTGTGAGGTGATACCTCAGGGTTGTTTTGATTTGCATTTCTCTAATTATTAGAGATTTGGAACACTTTCTCATGTGCTTATTGATACTTTTGATTTCTTTACCTGAAAATTGCCTATTCATGTCTCTTGCCCATTTATCAATTGGGGAATGGCTTGATTTTTTATACAATTGCTTTAACTCCTTGTATATTTGAGTAATTAGACCCCTGTCAGAGTTTTTTGTTATAAAGATTTTTTCCCAATTTGTTGTTTCCCTTCTGATTTTGACTACATTGTTTTTGTTTGTACAAAAACTTTTTAGTTTAATATAATCAAAACCATTTAATTTACATTTTGTAATTTTCTCTAACTCTTGTTTGGTTTTAAAGTCTTTCCTTTCCCAGAGATCTGACAAGTATACTATTCTGTGTTCACTTAACTTGTTTATAGTTTCCCTCTTTATATTCAAGTCGTTCACCCATTCTGAATTTATCTTGGTGTAGGGTGTGAGATGTTGATCTAGACTTAATCTCTCCCATATTGTTTTCCAAATTTCCCAGCAGTTTTTGTCAAATAGTGGATTCATGTCCCAAAAGTTGGGCTCTTTGGGTTTATCATACACTGTCTTGCTGATGTCATTTATCCCCAGTCTATTCCATTGATCCTCCTCTCTATCTCTTAGCCAGTACCATATTGTTTTGATGACTGCTGCTTTATAGTATAGTTTAATATCTGGTACTGCTAGGCCCCCTTCCTTCACATTTTTTTTTCATCATTTCCCTTGATATTCTTCATCTTTTGTTATTCCAAATGAAATTTGTTATAGTTTTTTTCTAATTCAGTAAAGAAGTTTTTGGGTAACTTGATAGGTATGGCGCTAAATAAGTAAATTAATTTGGGTAAAATTGTCATTTTTATTATGTTAGCTCGTCCTACCCATGAGCAAT
>NC_058132.1:184470582-184488953 GCF_016433145.1 Gracilinanus agilis | reverse complement strand
ACATACACACATACACACAAACAAATGAGAATACAATTTCAAAAATTGTTTTCTAATTCTAATTACCGCTTACATTTATTCATTTCTCATGTGAGAGTTCCTTTGCTTTCCTGATGTACAGCTAAAAGGAACTTCAGAAGTCATCTTATTCAACTCTTTCATGTTATAGATGTTAAAACTGAAGCACAGAAAGGGAAAATGGCTTGCCCAAGGTCACATAAGTTGTATTTCACAGAAATGGTATTCAAACTGAGGTCCTCTTCTGACTCTAAAAAAACCTATATTCTTCCATCCAAGTGTAGAGACAAGAAGACCTTGGTTTGAATACCATTTCTGAAACTTAATTTGCTGAATTTAATCCACTATCCTCACCTAAACCAAAATCTCTTAAATGGTAACATACTTTGTTAAATCCCATTATTTATTAGCAGGGAAAGTTTCTGTTTCTTAGAAAGTCAATTTCTCCCCTGAGAAGAGAGATAATCAGGAATGAATAGATTAAGACTGGGAGTGAAAGTAATAATCAAATTTCCTCCTTTTTTCTGGAAGCATGTTCAAGTGTTTCAAAACTCCATGGGGTGAGACAAATCTTTAAATCTTTTCTTGCTGTTCCTTGAATGAAACACTCAATCTTTGGATTCTGAATGTTTTTACTAGTTGTTCTCAAGGCATGGAATATTCTTCCTCTTCAAATCCACCTCCTGGCTTCCTTGGCTTTCTCCAGGTTCCAGTTAAATCCCATCTTCCATAGGAAGCTTTTCCTATTTCTTGCTATTGCCTTCTGTCTTTGACTACCTCCAATTTGCTTTTTAAGTATCTAGTTTACAAATAGTTGTTTGTTTCATAAAAATCTGATTTTAACCAAAAATGAATATGAGGCCATTTCCCTCAGAATAACATTGTTTATTAATAGATGCATGCATCTATTAACAAAAAATGGCTCTCTTATTTGTCTTCTAAATAATAATAATAAAAAAAAAGAATGAGAAAGTAGTCTTGTCTCTTGCTGATAAAGGGAGTTAATATTCTTTCTGACTGCCATGACAGCTTGAACTTGGGACCTCCCCTGCCAATCCCTGTTGGTGGATATTTAGAGAGAAGAGTAAGGACCTTAACTCCTCCCTCATTACTTCCCCACAGGAGAAAGATTCCAAGAAAGATTCCAAAGCAAACTTCCCCACATGAATTCAAAAGTCAATAGCTAGAGTTTGTTGACTTCACTTACCTAAGAGAGTTTAGAACCTTTAATCAAGGCTGGACCTTTACTTAACAAGTGAAGAAGTAAGATCAATGAAGATTAAGTTACTTATCCCAGGTTACATAAGAAATAAGTGTCAGGGGAAGGATTTGCTACTTCTCGAATGCCAAATACTGTGATGTTTCAATTCATGCAATCAATCATCTCATTTAAAAGGTAACGGAAATGAATCCAAAATAGGGGATTTCTGAAAAAAGATCTAGTGATTCTAGTGGATTGAAAACTTAAAATATCTAATTTAGCTTTTGGATGCATTAAGAGAATATCACAAATATCAGGAATAGGATGGTAATAGTTTCACTATACTCTGCCCTCATCATAATCTAGACTATTGTATTTCATCTGAGTACCACAGTTCAATGATACTGACAAGCTGGAGAGCCATAAGTCTATGTCATATGATGACCAGATAAAGGAGATGGGAATAATGGATCTCAAGAAGAGAAGACTGTATTGGGAATTAGAGGAAAGATAATACTTTTAAAGTATCTGAACTGCTGTGATATAAAGGAATCATAAGACCTATTCTGTTTGGCCCCAGAGATAAGAATCCTGAACAATATGTAAAATTTGCTGAGAGGCAAATTTAGGTTCGAAGTGATTAAAAACTTAACTTTTTTTTTTAAAGACCTTACCTTCTGTTTTGGAATCAATACTATGTATTGATTCCAAGGCAGAAGAGCAGTATGGGCTAGGCAATGGGGGTTATTTAGCTTGCCCAGGTACACACAGCTAGGAAGGGTCTGAGGCCAGATTTGAACCCATCTCTAGTCCTGGCTCTTAATCCACTGAGCCACCCAGCTGCCACCTAAAAGCTTTCTAACAATTAAAGCTGTCCCCAGATTCCTTACCTTGAAGTCTTCAGCCAAAGTATAGACAACTAATTTCTGGTAAGCTATTGTTCCCTCCTCACATGATATTGTTGCATAATTTTTAACCACAGGAACACAAATGATAAACAATGTCTCTAAACCAAAAAGAAATAGTTTTATTGGGAGATGGCCAGTCTCACAATAAAGCTGGACTTCTGGTCAAGACTAAAAGTCCTCCAGCACTGTGAGAGACCTTCCTATATACCCCAAAGAATATCACAACTTATACACCAAAACCTTTGCTATAGCAGTTATTTACTTAATACAAATACTTTATACTTTTATTAGAATAATCAGAAAAAGTCTACTAAAATCATTACTTATGCTAACTATCTTAGAATTACAATTATGATTATTTCAAGACTACTGCTAACATTAACATCTATTCCTCACATAAGGGGTAGGGGATTTTTCCCCCACAGTATCAACTTCAAAACTGATAAATGTGATCTCCTTAACTCTTCATCCTAGTAACTGATTAACAATATTAAGTAGAACATGGTCAAGCAGAGATGAAGTAAGATCCTAATGGAGGTAGAACATTCAATTAACTACTTTTTAAAAAGCATATTTTCATCATCATAATTTTTTTAATTAATCAAAAGTATTTTATTAACCCACATAGTTTTTTTTACATGTCATTTAGGCCATTGATATGAAAGAATGAAATGTGATCAAGAGCAAGACATTAACTGCTTTGGCAGAAAATCCTACTTCTGCATAAACATTTATTGAGACCAAAAGACATTTTGAGAGCTCTTTAGTGCTTGCAATGCATCCGTGCATTCACATGCATGCACACACATATGCAAATACTCAATATTACTATTGTTTTCAGACTCTAAAACTTTGAAGTCTCAAGGGAAGGAGTAAAGATTCACTTGGAATGGTCACTGACTTAGGAAATTCAGCTTCTTCAGGGATTTTAATATAGTAAACTCTACAGCAAAAACTCTAAACTTGCACTCTTTCATTTGTTCAGCCACTAACGAGGGGTTATTTGATGCTAAAAGGCAGGGTAAAGAAGTCAGAGAAAGTTTAAAATAAGAATAGGACCAAGAAAGATACAGAAAGAGAGAAAAAGTTCCAAGAAGCTGAAGAAAGGTGCCAAAGTTTTTGAATAACTTCACTATGATCTTTAGGTAAGAATCTGAACATTAGAAATTAACTTGCACCACTAACCCTGCTAAGAATTGCTAACCAGATGGAGTTGTTCTTTAGCACCATTCTATTTTTAGCATGTCTGTTTTCATCTTCCAGTGACTGTTTCTGCAGGCAATGAAAACCCTGAGATTTTCTTATCTCTGTTCTCCCTTTGATAAACTAGATTCTCAAATCCTGGCCTCATTTTTTTCTCTCAGAATTATAGAAGGTTCTTGGAAGAAGTAAGAGCATAAATTGCAGATGCCATCAACCCAGGCCTCTACTGTTGTTCTTTATCCCAAGATGAATATTTGAGAATCAATTCAATTAGTCAATCTCAAATGACTTTTTTTTAAACCCTTACCTTACACTTTAGAATTAATAGTATGTATTGGTTTCAAGGCAGAAGAGTGGTAAGGAGTAGGCAATGGGGGTTTAGTGACTTACCCAGGATTACACAGCTGGGAAGTGTCTGAGGCCAGATTTGAACTTTTATGGGGAAGCTCTATTATCTGGGTTCAGAGGAAGAGGAAAAAGAGAAAATGACAAAGTAGGGCAATAGATTGGGACCTAACAAGTTAGGGAGACACTATATATATATATATATATATATAAATAACAAAACAAAATTCAAGGATTGGGAAATCAGTGATTGACAGTTGATACCAACTGCCACCATAGATCTGCCTAGCCAGGGAGTCTATGAAGCTAACAAATAACTGAGTAATACTGGGACAAAAGGATTTATAAACACAGGTTTAGTTGAATGAACTTTAATTTTAAGGAAGAGAAAAGGGGTTTCTATTTTTAACAACCTATGGGAAAGTCTCTGGGTCAGGGAAGGAATTTATCTACACTAAGCTTTAGGCCATATCAAGACAGAGCCGAACTATCAGGGATGGAAGTGGGATCCTCACTGCTGAGTCCTATCCAATTCCAGAGATGATACAGCTCTCCCAGGTCCTCAGCCATCCTTGAGATGGATAAGGTTAGGTAGTTAAACCAGCTTGAGATGACCAGCAGCCCAGGTCAGGCTTGATAGACTCAACCTAATTTTCACACAGACAGATGATTTTCTTCCTTCAGGATACCAGGATGCAAACTCCACTTTCTCTGAGGTCTCCCACTGAGTCAGTTGGTCAGCAACCACTCTCACTCAGCCAACATGGAGTCCCTCTCAGAAGAGAGAGTCACTTCCTGTTTCCCCATTCCATTTAGAATTCTCCAGGCTTGCTTGATAAACTTCCTAATAATACCTAATTTTAAACATCTTATTAATTTATCTACAGCAGAACTTAGGACCTCCTGTCTCTAGGCATGGCTCTCAATCCACTGAGAACAATCCAGCTGCCCCCAATCTCAAGTGACTTTTAGAAAACTAAGATTTCCTAAAACTGTACAATAAGAACAGTGGGCACAAAATATCTCCCACTGCCAAATGCCTGAGACACAACATCCCACAGGTATGTAGAGAACCTAGAGGGAAATGGACTTAAACTTAGAGAGTACATCAGGCAAATGGATCACACAACTCCTGGTAATGGAATCATATTTCTTCCATACACTATATGCTCAAGAATTCTGCTTAGACATAGTGTAGTTTCTCTTCTTGACTCCTTATAAAGTCATGAGTCTAGACCGTCCTTGACTCCTAATACAGACATTCTTATCTTAAGCCCATAGCTAGTAAACTAGTGGGAGGATAATCACTATTGTTCCAGGTTGTGCAATGTTAGGACATCCAATATCCTCCAGACCATTCAGTGATCACAAGGTCTTTCTCATGCCAAGGTTATAAGGGGAGAAGAATGGACCAAAGCCAAAGCTGAGATTTCTCTATCTCCCCAAGCTGTTCCTCCTCCAGAATATGCTGGGAAGGCAAAACTGCTTTAATTTCTGGAATCTATTTTTTTCTTAACTTGCTTGATTATTTACATATCATTGCTGAGGTGTAGCCAAGATTCCTAAATCTATCTGAATATAATTCCTGAGCAACTTCATTCTAGCTTGCAACCTGATTAGTACTTAGTTCAAAGTCTATGAGTTACTGAGACATGTCCTTTCCCAGTTAGGGGTCAAGGACAAAATAGAATATAATAATTTCAATTATCTATCTCTATTAATATCAATATGTTTTATCTACATTTTCCTTTCTTTTCATAGTATGTACACTGAAGACTAGATAAGGTCACAAACGTTCGCAGGAACAGTCTTTTTTCCCATCACATGAATGGCTATTTAGTTCCATTCAATTATTCCCAGGTTTCACTGTCTTTCATCTCCCCACAACACCACTTTTGATCCTTAGATCCACAACGAAATTATAACATCCCATTTTCTTCCAGGAAGACTACAAGAATAAATTCTACCCATAGGATTACAGACATTCGTACAAATTAGCATGACTTGTCTTCCTTAGAAAACCCCAATCAACTCTACTGTGCAGCTTTGGGCTCAATCAGTTTTATTTACATAGCAACAAAAACATTTGGGGCTTTAAAAAGGCAATGTTAGGCAAAATATCATTTAATTTCTTCACTTGTCTGTTTCAAGATCAGTCAATGTCATTGGCCTTTCTGGTTCTTAAAATGTTTCATATGTCAACAGTGTTTAAAGACCAAAACTACTAATGTGGCAAACTCAAACAGCCCCTTCAACAGTTTGGACTGGACCTTAGAAGAACTGTGAAACAGGAGGCACAATTCCTTTATGGCCTGCTATCCCTCTCTCTCAGTATATTTCTCTTCCTCTATCCATTTCTTAGGCAACAGTCAACAAACAATTTCTGCCTCAAATGCTATGTATGTGACCCTAGACAAACCATATAACCTTGTTTGCTTCAGTTTCCTCATTTGTAAAATGAGCTAGAGAAGAAAATAGAAAATGATTCTAGTATCTTTGCCAAGAAAATATCAAATGAGATCACAAAGAGTTGGACAAGCCAGAAATGACTGAATGGGGGCAGCTAGGTGGCAAAGTGGGTAGAAATCCAGACCTGGAGTGAGGAACACTCATATTAATGATTATAAATCCTTATTAATCAGACACTTGCTACCTATGTGATCCTGAGCAAGTCACTTAACCTTGTTTGCCTCAGTTCCTCATCTATAAAATGACTTAGAGTAGGAAATGACAATCCACTCCAGTATCTTTGCCAAGAAAATCTCAAATGGGGCCATAAAGAGTCAGACACAACTGAAATGATTCCAGACCAATAACACAAAACAAGCATAACAAAAAATAAAGTGCTTTTCTCTATCTCAGGATAATTTGTCAGGAATAGGACACAGTGTATAATAGAGGTGGCAATATCTAAATGATAAAGGAAGATTCTCAACTGGCAGAATTCCAGATAGTTTAGCAGTCAAGGATAAGGGATATTTGAAGAACGTGAGTCACTTTAGGTGCATTTCACATAATATCATGTAGAAAAAGGTAGGTTTGCCACACATTAGGTAAACTGGGCAACAAAAAGGATAACACATGGATTTGTTTCATTTTGAGAAAGAAGTAGAAAGAACTTCTAAACTATGCCCTTGAGTCAGGAAAACCTGAAATTGGATACATCCTGAGAAACCGACTAGCTGTGTGATCCTGAGAAAATTACTAAACCCCTTTTGATTTCAGTTTGATTTTTTATAACATAGAGCTTACATTTCCCAGGACTGCTATAAGGATCAAATAAAACAAAGTTCACTGGACCTCGGTGGTAAAAGCTTTGGCCTCATGCTGGAGTATGTTTCCTTCTCTTTCATTAGCCTAGTAAGATCATATTGTCTTATGGTTATTCTTTCACAAACTACACTCCCTATGCCCTTGGTGGCAAAACTATGGCATTTGTACCAAGGAGGGTATGTAAAATCCTCTCTGTGGGCACACATGCCATCACCCAACAGAGTTTGTTACTAGAAAGGCAGAGGGACTCGCTCCCTTCCCCCTCTCCACCCCTACCTGAGGTCATTTTTTCACTTCACCTTCCAGTCTGCCCAGCAGCCCAATGGGAGTGCTTCCTCCCTCACTTGTATGGGATAAGGTGGTGGGAGGCATTGGGGTGGTACCATATTTGGTCTCTGGTGTGGGCACAGCACATGGCCTCTGGGCATGGCAGAGGGTCTCTAAAAGGTTAATCATCACTGCCCTATGCCAACTAATTGTCTTAGGTATAATGCCATTCTGCAAAAATGTATTTGTACCTTTCTCATTTGTTTTGTTCTCCATCTCCCTTCTTTAACTTCTCCCTATAACCTTTACCCTATTCTCTTTTTATCCATATATGTCTCTTCTTTCTGTACTTTCTAAATTTAATTCATCTTCTTCTTAATGGGGAGACAAGTTTTGCCCAGCCAGGTGACCTGAGGAAAAGGTCTGACCAATGCTACAGCAAATTGAGGAGTCTTAATGCTGACAGAATATGAGAACTGGTATGCCATCTCTAGGAGGAGCAAGACAAATGCTTTCTCAGGGTAATGGATTTATTTTAGGAATTAATGCTTCTGTATTATTTATGTTTTTTACAGTGGTGAAGACCAAGTGCCCTTCCCTTTCAATGATTTAAGATATCAGGACACTACCCATCACATATAGATAGAATCCTCTTCAGAATGCTTGAAAAGTAGAAAAAGATACTAAAGAAAAAAATGGTCTTCATGGACAAAAGAGAAATTTTAGTATAAAATTATTGCTTGAAGTGCTCTCCACACCTGAGCTAATATCCAATTCTTTAAGATCTTTATTTAAAAGCCCATAATATTTGGTGATCTCATGGAAGATTTTGAGCTCAATTTATAATCAATTTAACCCAAAAGTATTTCTTAAGGACTTTCTGATATGCTCAGTGCTGGGTGGTGGTGGTAGTTTTTTTTTTAATAGAGAATGCAATGTACAAGAAAACATAGCCCATCTTAAGAAATTCAAAATCTAATGTAGATGAGACAAACACACATGAAATAAATGAATGAATGAAAAAAGAGGTTACTATGTTTGAAATATTGTTAAGTAGTAAGGATATGAATAGAAAAATTAGGAAGCACCTGCTGTCAAGGAGCTCAAATTCTAATGGGGGAAACAAAATATATAGAGTATTTGAGCTGCAAGTCAGATAAAATTCCTTGATTGTCAGAATATGGTGGAAGGGCAGATGGCAGTGGCACTCTTTTAATGTCATTTACACTGATGAAATCATTTCCATTTCATATGTTGAACTCATCAACAATGCTACAGATTTGGGAGGGAAGAAGAATGAGAAAGTTAAGATAGTTTAGCATTGCACGGTAAGTTTAGAATCAAATATGGTTTAACACTTTGGCTAAAAAATTCAATTTCACAAATACGAGATCTAGTAGGGATGACTAGATAACAGTTGATGAGGAAAAAATTATTTAATTTTAAGGCAACTAGAAAGTTTAACATAAGGAGTAATGAGATTTAGCAGTTAAGAAAGCTAATTTGATCTTAGTTGAATTAAGATACATACTCTCAAGAGGTATATCCTATGTCCTGAACAGATCACATCTGAAACATTGTGTTCAGTTTGCGTTATCATACTTTAAGAGAAACATTTATAAAATACTGGGAGTCCAAATGGGAAATTGAATGAATGCCCCTGACTCCTAATCCATTCTTCTTTCCTTTGTTCCTATGAGCAGTGCATCTTGGCTCCTCAAATTTTTCTCTAAAGTCTGAAGGCTCTGTTATTTGATGTTAAAAAGAGAAAGCAAGATGAAGTGTCTTCGGTTTTTAAAAATGTCAGATGGTGCTATTAGTGTGAGTCAGAAATAAAAAGTCATCTCATTAATTGTTCCCCTACAGTCAATCTGCAAGCACAAGTTCTAATGAGTAGCTTGTAAATTGTTGGTAGATAACGTAATTGCATTCTGATAGACAAGCACATAACATACAGTATTATTTCAAGTTCATGTTGTTTCTGTTGGAAACAACAGCTTTTTATTGATTGTTGTGTCTTCCAACTTAATGTACAGAATGAAGGAATTCCACCTCATTGGAGTGTACCAAGTTATTTCTGGGTAATCCTTAAAAATATATTACAGATCAACAGTAAGCAGATAGTGATCTGAAGCTTTTCAACTTATCCAAACCCATAACTAATATAGAAAACACTACACAATGCATGCTTTTCGATTTTAACGAAATGGAAAAAAATGCTATAAAAAGAGATTTCCTTTCATGGTTTTATTTCTTTCCTTATCCAAACCCCAAACACACAAGTTAATCAAACTTTTTTTTTAGATAAAAGGATTCCTTTTTAATGGGTATACATGTTTAAAGCAAACTCATTCTCATCTTTTAGGAATACAGATTTGAAGGAGATGAACTAATTTTACCCTTCTCCAAGATAAATTTTCTAATCTACCCCTGAACGAGAGAGTATATACTTTCTTCCTACATGCAGTAGTCCCTGATATGGGGAGCCTTACTGTGCGTTACCTGAATATTTTCAAATAAATTCAAGTGATCAGATTCTAGAGCTGAAAGTAACATTAAAGTTCATATTGTTCAACCAATGAGCCTTTATCAAGGCTCTACCAAGTGCCAGGAAATATATGTGCTAGAGATAGAAAGATAAAAGTGAAAAAATCTCTGACCTTAAGATGAAAATTCTTAGGTCTCTGCCACCAGAAGAAATTGCATATACACAGATAAAGCACATTCCAAAAATATTCAAGAAAAAATATTTGGTAGTTTTGGAGTAGTAGGAAATCTTTGGAAGAAAAGATGAGAGGTGGGGGGGAATACTTTCCTCAAATATGTTTTCTTTCAAGAAGAAAGGATTGGTTTGGGTTAAATAATGAATTATCTTTTGAACATGTGGCATTTAATTGAAAATTCTTCATTTTAAAGATGAAGAAACTAAAGCTTTAAGAGGAGGACCTACTCCAAATCATAGTTAAGACGTCCAATTATCAGATAGGCTAAAAATGCACACTTTTCTGGGAAAACAAAGGTAAAAAGTGAAGGAGGGGGAAACATAATTCTTCAATTAAAAAAAAAAACCAATGGTACGTTTATTTGAGTTTTGTTTCTATAATTCATGGATAGGGGAAAATGTTGACTTTAGAAAAGATTTAATATACCCTAAATCAAATGAAATTATTTTGAAGAGATGAAGAAAAGGAACAGGAGGGTTAACAAAGATGCCATTTATACATTTCTGCTTGTGACAGAAATGACTCAGGTAAGCATGTCATTCATTAACTACTCTCTTTGCTAAAAAACACAGCAATATTTCAATTGAGAGACAATGTGCTTGGTAGAGAGAGCTCTAAACTTAGAGTCAGGAATGCCTAAGTTTAACTAGTACCTCTGATACTTTTTGTATGTACATGAGGATATTACTTAACTTTTTTGAGTCTCAGATTCCCATCTGTGAAATTCGAGTATTGATCTCTACCCTATTTCACAAAGTTGTTGTGAGAATCAAATTTGTTGAAGATTATAAAGTTATCTTTTCTAAATTCCTTTACAATACCTACTTTGAATTATTACAGAAAAATAAAATGCAAATAGAATATCTTATGGCATTTAAAATACCTCTTTTAAGTCAATTGATAGAAAAACAAGCCACTGGGAACACAATAGGTTTGTAAATATTATAGGAAACATAGTGCTTCAGGATTGTATTCTTTTTTCCTTCAACATTTTGACTGCCTCACACACTTCTCATACAATGGAAACATGTAATTTTATAAAAATTTCCAGTGTAATTTGAGAATAAATTAGTTTTCACTGCCTGCAAAAGGTTGCCCACACAAGCATATTAAAAGAATGAACTCAGTTTGCCTGAAACCTCAATAGAGCATCCATGCATAATGAGGCTGCTTTAAATGAGCATCTGTCTCTCCTTCCAGAAGGATATGAAATAATTTTTAAGAGCTCTGATGGGAAAGGGAATAGGAAAAGTTATAAAATGAAAAATCTCTATCATACTCTTTCACATTCCACCTGAATGGATCAGAATGAGGATGTCTAGGATCTATACGAAAGTATGTAGCAATTTACACAACAAAATGTAATCTTATGCATCTTTTTTCATCTCTATAACTCACCTTGTATTTTCCTATTCTTTTACATATGGCAAATTGAGCTTCCATTCAGAGAGGATAAATGACTTACTTCAACCAGGTTTTGATAGATAACAGGGATCTGAAAATGCCAATGCATGACTCAATGGTTGATACTTTGTAATCTTAAAAAAAAAAAACCAAGCCCACTGGCTAAAGTAAAGATGGTTGTTTTCTATCTCTCTAGAGGAGGTGAAAGCATTCAAGTTCATGTCAAATGAGGCTTAACTGAATAAACTGCGGGTATTTAATTGAGAAAAAAGAAGAGTCAGGGAGAAGGTGATGGCTATCTTCAAGGATATGAAGAGTTTGCACATGAAAGACAGATTAGTTTTCTTCCATAAAATCTTGAGGGCAGAGATCATTTTTTGACTGTTTGTAATCCCATTATTTAGCATAGTGCCTAATATATAAGAGAAACTTAAGAAATGCTTATAGTCTGACCATCTGACTTCCCTTTGATTGAGGAAAGCAGAACTAGGAGCAATTGGTGAGAGTTACAGAGAGGTAAATTTTGGTTAAATATAAGAGGGAAAATACCTCTTGGAAATTACAATTATAAATAATTGTAATAGACTACCACAGAAAGTCATGTGAGGTTCCCTCTCACAAAGAATACTTGATAAGGTCCACATGATAAGCTTTGGGGTAAGCTGTAGAAGGGACTTTTGTTCAGACCTAGAGGGCTTATGAGGTCCCTCCCAAATCTGAGATTCTTTGATTCTTTGTCTGCCATACTCATGAGGTTCCATGTATTTGTGTCTGCATAAGGCCAATAAACCAAAGAATTGTGGGAAATTGAGATAAGTGATTTGATAGTCAATCCCTCTTGCTAAGGAACACAAGTTTTGGAGGTATGAGGGGAGAATTCCAGAAAATAATTATTAAGAAGGTGTTTTTGGAACTGAAATTTGCTTGGAACTATGTTTTTGCATAGAAAAAATATTTAAAATGGTATTTGGGTTACTCAGACAATTCTTCAAACAATGTAGTTGAAGTATATGATTAATGATATTATACTTTCTCAATCTTTCTATGAGGAAAAAAATATTCTCCAAATTCCATTTGAGAACAGGAAAAACCATAAAACAGATCTTCCCTTTAGCTATAAAGCAAAAGGAATTCTTGCCCTTGATCATTCTTATATTTTAAGAAAAAGGATGCTTTCTTTTCCCTAGTATCACAGAAGAATTCTTTTCTTATCACAGAAAAGAATTCTTTTCTCCCTTCCTCACTTCTCTCCTTCAACCTTGACGAAAGCAGCAAAAAGGGAGTCCCTATTCTGATATTTTTTATAATCAATCATATTCTCCTACCATGACTGTGCCTCCTTCATCTCAGTTTTTTTCAATATACTTGTAATTAATTCCCTTTATAAAAGGAACAACAAGGAGACACAGTGTGTTGGACCTGAAGTAAAAAAAGACTTGATTTCACATCTAGCCATGGACACTAAAGTGTATGACACTTCACAAGTCACTTAACCACTTTCTATCTCCTGTCTCCCAGGGTTGTGGCGAGGACTAAATAAAATAATATACATATGAGATGAGGGCACTGAAATTTAGAGAGGTTTAACAAAGATCATTGAGATAGCAAGTTTCAAAGCCCAAGCTTAGTCCCAGATCTTCACTTAAAAATCTTTTTTTTTTCTAATTTGCACTGCTTCGTCAACTTTTCATCCTCTTACAACTTGCTAAAGTAAAGGAAAATTCATCAGTGGAGCAGCTAGGTGGCTCAGTGTATTGAAAGCCAGGCCTAGAGATGGGATGGCAAGAGAAAATCTATAAGTATTCACTGAGTACAAATCGACAGGCTCTGACAGATTAAATCTTGGGAGATTAAAATGGTAAATGTGATTGCTGAAATTCTATTTGTAATATTTGAACTATTATGGAGAACAAGAGAAGTCGAGTAGAACAAGAAGTAGACAAATGTTTTATTTTTTAAAGAAAAGAATGCCATCTTAAATTTATAAGACAACTAGTTTTGCTTTAATTCTAGGAAAATGATATGTCATTAAAAGCATGGGGAAATACTATAGGTATTGCAACAGAATAATATAATAGCCATCATCTGCCTAGATTTTCTTGGAGCATCTCTGCTATCACTGTTGTGGAAAAGATGGAGAAATGTGAGCTAGACGATATGATAGTTGTTATTGATTTGGAAAGGATGAACTCAAATAATCACTTGTGAAATGCCAAGTTGCAGAGGTCCACAGGGGGTTACAGGATCATGGAACTTCAGCTTGAAGAAATCTAAGGAGCCATAGAGCTCAATTCTCTTATATTGTGCTTGAAGAAACAGGGGTCTAATTCTCTACTTTTTATCAGCAATCCTGTTTGGCTTTTATTCCAGCTAACATTATGCCCAACCACGATAAACTGATCATGTGAAAAATCATCATACTAATTGGAAGAGGTTTTGGCCCAGAAAACCTGAACTATCTCAGCTTCCTCTCACCTCTGATTGAAGGGCAAGATGGTAAAGCAAACTAAACTCTTCCCAAAGCCTTCTTTTATACAGGGCTAGGATCTGAACTTTTCAGGTAATTCTGCTTTTCAGTAGCAATTCTGTATAGGTTCAACTCTACTAAATATTAGTGGAACATGTATACAAGGTATTTCACAGCCCTCAATTTCATTTTCTGTATTGCTTTCCCTGATGAGATTATAAGTTCTTTGAATACAAGAACTATCTATTTTTCTGTCTTTGAAATAACCTTTATCTTATGTCTTAGAATCAATACAATGCTACCAAGGTAGAAGAATGAGAAGGGCTAGGAAACTAGAATTAAGTTAAGTGGCTTGCCCAGGGTCATCCAACTAGGCAATATCTGAGGCAATATTTGAATGCAGGACCTCCCTATTTCTAGGCCTGGCACTTTATCTACTGGACCATATAGCTGTCTCTCTTTTTCTTATTTATATTCCCAGCACTTAGCACAATGACTGATCCATTGCAAGCATTTCATAAATGTTTATTATTTGAATATGATGGAGCTTAAGTGACATTAGAAGTAATGAACCTCATTGGTCTGTGCCTGGCTCTCTGCTGGATAATTTTTTTTTATTAATGACTTGAATAAAGCCATTAAAGGACATATCTGCAATTGACACAAAGCAGGTATCATTGCTAATATAGTGAATTAAAGTTGATTCAAAGAGATTTCAATAAGCTAAAACTCCGAAATGAATTAAATTGGTTTAAACTGAATACAGATAAATGTACTTGAAATCAGAAATCAATTTCACAAATATGGGATGGAGAAGGAAGAGCAATACAGAAGTTTGTCAGGAAAAATCTGACAAAAATCACATTAAAGAAAATTTAACCACAATATATTCTTTGCCAAATGGTATAGTGATATGCTTCCACAAGTAATCTTAAACATACCTTGAAACCTAGGTTAATATTTTTTCATGTAAACTAGAATATTCTTAGCCACTGCCACCCCTCTCCTGCTGTGTACTCTCAGGATATGGAAACTATTTTGAATATCAGCCTAAGCAATTTAATTTAATCTAATTTAATCCAGTAAGCATTTAACAATAACTACTTTTAAGATACTCTTGGAGACACTGGGGACACAAAGGTAGAAGGAAACAGTGCCTATTCACAAGCAGCTTACATTTTACTGGGATATATGATACTATATTAGCCAGTAATTACCACATTCTTTTCTAATTATTCACCAAACATTATCTCAATAATGATATGTTCTAGAATTTTTCTGGCAGTAATTTTACCTTTTGGAGAAAAATCAAAAAAGCTTTGTTTATAGGTTTTGAATCTTTTTTTCTTCCAAATTTGTAGTATTACCTCAGTTTTCATTGGTAATCCCTCTGAAAACAATCTGTGAAATCTGAAACCAATGAAAACAATGGCAATGATTTCCATATGAATCAATGTAAATCCAATTAACTCATTCTAGTCACTCCAAAATACATACCCAAAACAAATTTTATAGAGAATAGAGTGTTTAATACTAAAAATAATAAGAAATTAATATAAAATAAATGAGAGGTCAATATAAAGAATAAACAAACATTTAACATGGCATTTGCCTTTCTGAAGATTCTTCTTGGTATATGGAAGATATCAAGAAGGGAAGAGGTTATTGTTTGGAAGTAACAAGGCACTATCTGGAAAGACTTTGGAAAGAAGCTGACATTTAGAGGAGTTGCTATCTTGATTATGTCCCTCTTCATGGCTGAGATACTATGGAGGAATATCTACTTGACTGAGAAGAGATATCTCACTCCCAATGAGAGAACTCATTCATTTTGGGTATTGTCAGGTATACACTGTCCTTCATGTGCTTTATCTGATTTTTCTTTGCTATGTGTGTGGACAAATGGATTTATTTGTTTTTCAATACATGTATTGCTCACACTGATCAGGAGAACCTGTGGGTCAACCTTTGTTTTTGCAAAATTAGCATCAAGGTGAAGTGGGCATGCCTATAAAATCTCAGGCAACCAATGAAAACTTACTATGTACTAGGGCATAAAAACTTCCTAACCAAATGCAGAAAAGCAGATACCTTACCTTCCATCTTAGAATCAATATTGTGTATTGGTTCCAGGGCAAAAGAGTGGTAAGGTCTAGTCAATGGGGGTTAAGTGATTTGCTTAGGGTCACACAGATGAGAAGTGTCCAAAAGCAAATTTGAACCTAGGACCTCCCATCTCTAGGCTTGGCTCTTAATCCACTGAGCCACCCAACTGCCCCTTGATTATTTTTAAATGATAAAGTTTTATACAAACAAACCAATGTAACCAACATTAGAAGAGAAATAACAAACTTAAAGGTCTCATTTCTCAAATATATAAAGAACTAAATTATATTTATAAGAATACAAGTCATTCCCCAATTGACAAATGGTCAAAGGATATGAATAAGCAGTTTGCAGATGAAGAAATAAAAGCTATAAATCATATATAAAAATTGTTCTAACTCCTTTTTGATTAGATAAATACAAATCAACACCTCATACCTATCAGATTGGTCAATATAACAGTAAAGAAAGTGATAAATGTTGGAAGAGATGTGGAAAAATTGGGACACTAATGCGTTGCTGGTTGAATTGTGAACTGATTCAACCATTCTGGAGGGCAATTTGGAATTATACTTAAAGACAAATAAAACAATGCACACCCTTTGATCCAGTAATACCACCACTAAGTCTGTATCTCAAAGATATTTTTTTAATGGGAAAGAATGTTTTTACAAAAATCTTTATAGCTGCACTTTTTGTGTGGCAAAGAATTGGTAACTAAAGGGGTGTCCCTCAGTTGAGGAATGGCTTAACAAATTGTGGTATATGATGGTGATGGAATACTATTGTGCTGTAAGGAATGATGAACAGATTGATTTCAGAAAGAGCTGGAAAGACCAATGAATTGATACTGAGTGAAATATGCAGAACCAAGAAAACATTGTACACAGTAATAGCAATATTGTGGAATGATCAACTGTGATAGACTTAGCTATTATCAGCAATACGATGATCCAGGACAGTACTGAGGGACTTAAAACAAAGAATACTCTCCACCTCCAAAGAGAGAAATGTTGGCATTTGTAGATGAAAGCACACTATTTTTCAATAATTTATTTCATTTTATGTTTTGGGATTTTAGTTTTATAAGATTATTCACTTACAAAAATGAACAATATAAAAATACAATTTGTATGATAATACATGAATAACCCAGATTGAATCACCTGTCAGCACCAGAGATAAGGAGATAAATTCAATTATATAACTTTAGAAAACTCATGTGGAAATTTGATATTATGTATAAATGGTAAAACAGTTAAAAAAATCTTGAGAAGCCATTTGTTACTAGCAACACTCATGAGTACCACTGAGAACAGATTGAAAGATGTTATTGGGATAAATAAAATACAATAAAAATAAACTAACAAACAAACAAAAATAAATGAATGAATGAATGAATGAATAAATAAACAAATAAACAAATAAATAAATAAAGGAAATGCAATAGAATGTAGATAATGAATATTTTCCCCTCTAAGTCAACATAAAGCTTTGTTTTAGTGACCTCTTTCATTTTTCTTTTAGTTTGACACTACTACTCTGTGAATATAGTCATGGCCCTTTTCTGTTTAACATTCATATCAATTACTTGGCATAGTGTGTGTGACATGCACTTGAAATTTAAAGTTGTAAGAAACCTGAGAGTGGTGGTTAACATACTTTATGACAGAGTCAGAATGTAAAGAGACTTTCACATACTAGGGATAAATAAAACAGGGCTGAATCTTAAATAATATGAAATTCAATAGGGATAAATTCATTTTTGGAATAATTGGTTGTAAAAAAATTAAGTTTACAAGTATAAGATGGGGAGTGATATGAGTTGATAATGGTTGTTCCCCTCCCCAAAACAAAACAGAACTAGTAGTTTAATTTTTCAAGCTATGGCAGCAGTGTGTTATTTAAAACAAAAAGCCCACTGTAAACCTAAGTGTACAAAGAAGGGCATAATTTCCAGGAATAGAGAGGTGATAGATTTATTCTTCTCTGCCTTTGTCCTTCGTCAAATCTAATCTGGATGATTGTGTTCACTTATGGGCATCATCATTTCAGAATGACCATTGATATTGATAATCTGGAGAGTGTCTAGAGTGGGACAATCAGGCTGGTAAAAGACCTTGATTCCTATATATATATATTATATAGAAGTACATACAATTCATAGATATTATACATAATTCCTTAAGGAGTCACATATATATATATATATATCCTTGATTTATATAGATGTATGTATATACATTTACATAATTCATATATCTATATTTGAAGTAACTACAGTAAAGAAGGCAGGAGTAGGGTATGATACCTGAATTTATTTCAAAGGCTGACATGTGGAGTAAGGTTTCAATTTTTTTGTTTATTTCTTTGACTTCAATGGGCAGAATCAGAAGTACTGGGAAGAAGTTACAAAGAGGTAAATTTAGGTTTGTTGTCAGGAAAAAAAAAAAACA
>NC_058132.1:184425441-184465835 GCF_016433145.1 Gracilinanus agilis | reverse complement strand
GATATATACACACACACACACACACACACACACACACACACACACACACACACATATGTGTGTGTGTGTATATATATATATATAAACAAGTAAATAGTAATTTAGATTGCAGAAAATATGTTTACCAATTTTCATAAATAGATGATTAGAAAACATGCTTAATTCCTTTTTAAAAAATTCATTTATTAATTTTTGTCCTAATTCCTTTTCTATCTCACTGATGTTTGCCTTCTCATTTGTTTGCAAGCTAATATTCCTATAGAATTCTGTCCTTTGGAAGGTTATTTGGAGCAACATTTCATGGTATTGTGAAGGTTTTAAAGCCCTTTAATCTTGCTTTGTCAGTCATGAGTACTACTTGTGAAATAGTAATAACAATGTGATTTTCATTTGTATTATGAAAATAATGAAGGGATTCATATAAAATGTTGGAAATGTAAAGAGGAACTCTGTAATACAGACATCTGGACACATCGAATCTTTTTTCCCACTGCTGTAAACAAGGTAGGTTTGTAGAGCAAGAAATTGAAATATTATCATATAATTTTAAAAATTCAGAGGCCTCAATCATAGCAAATACTCAGAACTATTATATCATAATTGAGCTTAAAAGACTTTTTTCTTGAGAAGTGAAAAAAAAGATGTACCTGGGAAGATTTTCAGACAGAAAATATCTAATATAGTCTAATCCAAACCATAAACACAGATTGACCAATTTAACAGGAAGAAAAAAAGATTATTTTATTGGTACATTCCTAAATAAAATATAGATCTTTTCTTTAATATCTCAGAGTAAAGAATGCTTTCTGTTACCAGCTTTCTTAAAAAAATACTTTTCAATTTGAATTTAACTGAAGATTAACATTTACATTTTGTACAGCTCAATGGACAAATCATTAATATTCAGACTTGATTATGTACTGCTCATTTATGAAATGCCATCTTGTCTGTGAAAATATGTTTTAGCAACAGAATGTCTCCTTCCTTCTCCTCCCCTTGAGAAAAATCTTTCCAGGATTGTTGGTGGGTTTTTTTTGTTCATTTTATTCCATTCCTGTATGGTTTTTTTCTCCTTTTACTGTGACTATGCTGCCATCTGTTAAGACTTTTGGATGACATACAGTCATGTGTTTCCATTGCATCTAAAATATGAATAGTTTCTGGTATGAAGAAAGGTGATAGAACTTCTATTTGACAACCAGTGAGGCCTCAGGGGATATTGAGAAGTGAATATAATATTCCAATTGTGATTTAATAAGAACTGTACTTGAGACTTAGCTTGTAACCTTTCTAGTTTAAATAATTTGTTGTCATTATGGTATATGACCTTGAAGACATTTTTATTTCAGGATCCATTCAAGCATGCAGTCATAAAACTGGCATAAAATACTGATGAACTTCTCTGGGAAACCAGATTTTGCCAAGATCATCCACATGCCCTCATGAATGACAGTATCAAAAGCCTTGGTCTGATTGATGAATATTGTATATAGACCTCTGTTGTCCTCATAGCATTTCTCATGGAGTTCCTGAGTAGCAAACGCCTTATTGACTATTCCTTGGTCTTTTCTGAAGCCACATTGACTGTCAGATAAATGGCCATCTTCCTGCTGAAGGATCAATCAATTAAATAGGACTCTTGTAAGAAATTTGCCAGCAATGACTAAGAGAGAGATTCCCCACCTTTCCTCCCACCATGATTGTCACAGGACAACTATTTCCTTTATAAAGAAGGACAATGAATATCCTTGAGGGGGATAATTTCCTCTTGTCATATAACACAGAGGGTTTTCAGGAAGCAGTGGACTCCCCTGCATTATAAATCTCTGTTAGGATGAGATGAGCACCAGGTGCTTTACCACATAAGAGGTGCATAATGGCATTCATAAAACTCTTCTTAAGTTGAAAATTCAGGTAGAGGGGAATGACTTCAAGCTGAGATATACAATTAATGGCTTCAGTATTGGTTGATGACAGTCTGCTGAGAACATTATGGAAGAATTCAGCCAATCTCTCCAAGATCATGTCTTTATCACAGATCAATGTGGGTCAATTAGCACTGGGTAGTTGAGATGTAGCATAAGTTTTTGGACCATAAATAGTATTCAGGGCAGTATAGACATGCTTTGGATTGCTACTATCAACATAAAAGTGAATTTCATGTGTCTTCTTTCTGAACCAAAAGCCCTGCATCTAAGCTTTATCTGCAGATTGCTTTTGATGGAAGTAAACATTGCCTTCTTAGAGATTGAGGAATTTGTGTCCTTCATTTAGTAGCTTCAGTTTCCAGGGTATCCATACTTAATGCTTCATCATTTGCCTTTCACCATGATACTTTGAAGAAGGTCAAATGATAACATAATAAAATAGTAAAACAATAAAATAACAAAATAGTTGAGTAATAAAATAATGAAATAGTAAAATGTAAAATGGCAAAATGTTGTAGGTGATGTCTTATGACTTGCTGTTAAATTAGATCTAAGTGAAGCGAGGTTGCACAAAATCATCAGCTTCACTCTCTTTTAGACATCAAAGTTCAGTGGCAAGACAAAAGTCAAGACAACTAGCAGTAATTTGGGATACAGGATGCAGTAAATGACTTTAGCATCTTTGATGTCTAACCAAGGTCTAAGCATTCTACAGCGCCTGCTTCTCCTGTCTATATATGATCCATTAAAATAAATTGTTCACATTTGTCTATTTTGCCAAGGAAGTTTTCACATGCTTGGTGTAGACACCCACCTAATTTACAATTCAATGGCTTAGTTACTCTCAATCTGATTTAGCCCATCTGATGGGATAGTTTTACTGGGGTCTGGCCATATACATACTACAGCTTCTTAGAAACACAAGTGAGAGGTGAGTGGCACCCAAAGTAGAAAGTTGCCCTGCAAATGGTTTGTCAGCTCTCACACAAGAAGTTTATCATTTATGAACACCTTATACCCCTAATTTTCCACCAAAATAATAGTTCTAAAAGAATAGATAGTAACTCACTATCTTATACTTGTCATATTGGTTAAGATATTGATGAACTGAAGAATGTTCCCATGAAAGCAATCAGACAGAGAAGTAGTATCATATGAAAGCTATATAAGGAGAGTTTAAAAAAAAAACTTTGATTGTAATCATTAATACTTCTGTGGGCTTCTATATGTCTCCACTCACTATATTCTAGCCAAAATAAATTCTAGTCTATCACTCTAAAACTTACTAGACCAAAGAAATCAAAAGATGAATAAAAATTAAAATTAAATTATCAGCAGCAAACTTCAGGATTTGATTCAATATTCTAGTCCCTAAAATTTTACCTTTAGTATCAAATGTTTGCATATCTATTTGCCTTTGCTCCACTATTCTATATGCTGATTTTGCCTTCTCTACCCATTTGCCCAGTAAATTTTGTCCCTATAGCCCATTTGTCTCAATTTTCATTTGGTGCATTTTGTTCCTTAAGGAGTAATTTTTTTTAAAAAACCCTTAACTTCTGTGTATTGGTTCCTAGGTGGAAGAGTGGTAAGGGTGGGCAATGGGGGTCAAGTGACTTGCCCAGGGTCACACAGCTGGGAAGTGTCTGAGGCCAGATTTGAACCTAGGACCTTCTGTCTCTAGGCCTGACTCTCAATCCACTGAGCTACTCAGCTGCCCCCAGGAGTAATTTTTAATGTATTTTTGTGCCTCCATTTCCTTTTGGCCAATTCTAGTTTTTAGGAAGTTGATTTCTTCCATGTTTCTAAAGTAGCTTTATAAGATCAGTGTTTTGTGTGTAGGGAGTGAGTGGGTGTGGATGAAGGTGTTTATGCCTTTTGCTCTTTTTTCTAGTTATTTTTACACATTACCTTGTCTATATGTTGAGGTTCTTCTCTGTTCCTGGGGTGGAGGGCATGATTTCTTTTGAGGATGTGGACCTCTTGGATCATTAATGGGTGGCTTGTAGCTGTTCTGTCCAGCTATATTCAGCACTACATATTACCTGTTTCATGTTGATTCAACGGCTAGGCTATTTTCCTGCTCTGATGCTTCCTTGCCTCTGCCAAATGGCTTTGGCTGGACAGGTCCCCTGCTCTAGATTCTGCCCCTCGGGTGCTCTTCTGCCTCATGGGAAATAATAGGTTCCTTTATTTCCTGGTCCTCCTCTCTGCTCTGTTGTAGCCATAGGTATTCTGCTACCATGTGATAAATAAGTAGATTCCTTCAATTTCTGATCTTCTACTCTGCTTCCTTGTAGTTTCAGATTCTTTACTCCTATTAGAGTTTGTAGGTTTCCTATCCTGTTTGCCTTCTATATATGTACTGACTGGCTCAGGCTGAACTTATTTCTGTTCTGCATTTTTGTTGCCTCTGTTGGACTGGTCCAAGTTCTGCTATTTTCATAGATGCTATGCTACCTTGGACTACTCTTTCTTCTTAAACCCAGTGAGACATTTTCCTTGTGCTTTCCTTTGTTTTGAGGCAATTTATTTTCTACATTTTGTGCATGTGCATGTGTGCGTGTGTGCGTGTGTGTGTGTGTGTGTGTGTGTGTGTGTGTGTGTGTGTGTGTAGGGAGCAGGAAAGCAGGGTATTTTTTATTCCAGCATTTTAGCTTCCAGCATACCCCTCTAGTCCATTTGCATTGCCACCTCCTTCTAGAAGCTTTCCTTGTTCTCTTCTGTCCATCATAACCTAATATGTTTTAATATAATATTTATTTCCACCAAAGTAATTCATAATGCATACATATTTCTTATAACTATCTATGTTTGTGTCTTATCCCACATTTAGTCAGTTTCCTATGAGAAGCAATACACAATAATACAAAGAGTGCTCAATGAAACTAGAGAAAGCAAAGATCAACTCTTATTAGCAATGTTATCTTTGTCAAAAAAATTTCCACTCTTTAAATCTTAATGTCGTCATCTGTAAAATGAGGATAATCATACGTAGACTACCTATTTCAGAGTGGTATTGGTTCAATATTCTTTTCATTATACCACATTGTTTCCTTTTTCACTTTCTGATCTACAAAGCTCTAGAAATTGACCTCTGGCATAGATTTCTATACTTCAAAACTATGCTGGATATACCCTCCAACATTACAAATTCCAATATTACCATCCTGCATACATCTTGTCCATATAATCCTGTAAGTTTTCCAAAGCAGTGCATCCAATATGCAGGGGGCTTCACTCTAGTATTCCTAACAGTGTTGGATAACAAACGAAGCATGCATAGCATGCCCATGAGTTGTCTTTTGAAAGTCAAAGATAGCACTGGGGGCACATGAATGAATCCAAGGCAACTGAATGCCTAGTTATCTATATGTGCAATGCTCATCCTCCTCTTACCAGACTGTGAGAGCAGAACATGCTATATCTAAAGTTATTATCAATGGTTTATTCTTCAGCTAAACTATTTATACTTTTCCAATTGAATATCAATATAGAGATATAGCAGTATGAATACAGTATACAAAGAAGAAATCTAGCATAGTAGATTGGAAAAAAATTCACAAACTCTCCAAAGAAAATAAAAATGAATCAATTATCCCCAAAGGAAACTCATCACAAGGGAAATAAAAACAAAAATCATAACAGAAGTAATTGATTTATAATCATAATGGTATTAGATTAAATAACATAGGAAAAGGTATACTATTGAAGAATCTATTGAAATACGATTGAAAAGTAAATTTGGAAATCTCTAGAAAATTGTTTTACTGATTGTTAATGAAAGTTAAATGCTATCCTAGATTTCTTCATATCTATATAACCTTACATTTCTTCTTGCTGTAGCATTTTCAGGCTTGATATTGGTCTTGGTTTTAGTCACAGTTCAAATGGAATATGTGGAACTCTTGTGGGCATATATTTATGCCAAGTTTTTACAAGATCTGTAAGAAGCCTAATGTCTGGATTAAAAAACAAACAAAAATCCAAACATTCAAATTTTGTACATATACATTCATTGGTAGTATGTAGGCATTTAATGGAACATGCTACTTTGTAAATAGGCATAATTTTATTTCATGAAGGAAAAAAAAAGGGATTTGTAGAACTTAGCCAGAGAAGGTGATTTAATTCTATGAAGGCCTAAAATTTCATAGCTAAATCATTCATGTCCTTGGGACTATTAGAAAGGTTAACAGAACTGGAAATGTGGAAATAATTTTTCTTTTTTTCTTGTTGCTAATATATTCATTTGATAAAACTCATTTGATAGATTTCAAATGATTGTTCCACTGATATATTGTGCTTGAATCTTTCTGTTCAGCCAATTTGACTTTAGTATAATTATCTTATCCTAGAATTAATGTGAATTAAAAAAAAACAATTTGAATAAAGCTATTGAAATAGTTGGAGCAAATTAATGTTAATGAACACTCAGAAAACCATAATAATACTCACACAGGCTAATAGTATATATAGCAAACAGGAACATTAGAAACAATCTAGTTCAGTCCTGGCAAATGAGAAAACTGAGGTTGAAAGAAGTGATGAAACTTACTCAACATCACATAGGTAGTCAATAGCACAATGGGGATTTAAAACCATATACTCTGACTATTTATATAGAACTTTATAAAAAGTGACATCTTTGTAGTACTCCAAGGTTTGCTGTCTAGTTTAAATTTAACTGTGAAATAGGGAAATATAACTACATGTCACATAAGGCGATGGAGCTAGATGATCTCTAAGGTCTTCTCTACCTCTGATATTTCATGGCTATAATTTGGAAGCAGGAAAGCCAATTAAAGGGTTGTCATAATTGTTTAGGTGATAAATGAGAGATATGGCCATGTTATGTTTATATTATTCTTCATAAGATCTTCATAAGATCACGTTGATAAACAAGCCAGTGTATCTTGGTGAAAGGGGAAAATCTGTCAACCTACCAATCAGTTCAATTCCCCTTTCCAAATGAAGTAACTAATTATTTTGGCATTGTCTACATGCAGTTCTATAGTGACTTCTACTTTCAATCATTGCACAGGAGTTTTTTGAGAATCCTTCCCACTATAAAGTAAATCTGTGAATCTGTGACAGAGTAGTTATGAAGATGGCACCAATATTTTATACAATTCTCCTAAGATATTATATGTATTGGAGGTATCTGGGTGGCTCAGTGGATTGAGAGCCAAGCCTAGAGATGGAAGGTTCTAAGTTCAAATCTGGCCTTAGACACTTCCTAGCCATGGGACCCTGGGCAAGTCACTTAGCCCCCATTGGCTACCTCGTACCGTTCTTCTGTCCTAGAAACAATACCTTGTATTTATTCTAAGGCAGGAAGTAAGGGTGAAAAAATATTATATGTATGCATAAGTGTTTATGTATACTTATAAGTATGTGTACATGCACAAATGTGCACATATTTTATATACCTATGTATATATGTTCAATGAAGGTTGTGTTTCATACACATTTGCATACAGTTATGTACACATGTCTATATTTCATTATCTATGTATGTATATAATGTACTATATATCCATATGTACCTATACATAAATTCACATATATTTAGGAGATTGTGTGTGTATATGTAAGTATATACACAAACTCCCCTACTCCTCTTCATTTTGATTGGAAAAAGAAAACAACAAAAATATGGTGTGTCGTTTTTCAGCCATACTACCTTCACACAATGGCAAGATCCTAACGCACATTTCTTTTTCAAAAGATAAATATTGTTATCCTATTCTCTGAAACTAAATGATTTTGAAAAAGAAGTATTACATCTCTTAGCTCAGATATTAAAGAAAGGCTGAGATTCAGAAAATCTGTCTTCAAGTTATTTCTAATGTAAAACAGCAACTGAATGACCTTCCCTGGTCTTCTGCTTTTTTATCTGCCTGAACAAAACCAAACAACAACAAAAGCAAAGGAAGTTGAATAGAAATTATTTAAGAATCCTTGCAGTTTTAAATTTTCTATTCTTCACTTTTACAGAATCAAAATGGAGCTAGGGGTTCTATTAGAAGTAGAACCCAGGAAAGTATCCTATTTATAGAATCTTTATTTAGCTCGCTTCAATGCCAATGTGATGGAAAAGAAGAGATGAATTAGATCTGATTCATCGTGCCTCATTAAGGCAGAGCTAAGGGTAATAAGAACTGGTAGCCCAAGGTTTCCCATGTCTTCAGGGTTACATAGACAGGATTTGGCAGATCAGAATGACTACACCATTTGACTGGGTCCTTATGAATCAAGGCCATGTAAATTCAATTTGTGCATGGTTTGCATCCTACAGAAGCTAATATATGATTACAGCTTTATGACTCAGATAATCTTTGGGAAACATTTCAGAGTATATGGCATTTGAAATATTCTTAGCTCTTAAACTTAGATACATTTTTCTGCCTGCTATGAAGAATTAGTAGAGCAGTGTGGATTAGTAGCCGTATGGTGTTCTACTGCAACAATACCAAAAATACCCATAACATTTCAAGCCTGGGCACAGTGACTTGTTCTTAATAGGAAACAGAACAATCTTTTACTGTACATTTGCTGTCACATTTACATTTGGCATTACATTTTTCCTGAAGAGGAAACTCCCACCCTACCCACCTCTTCTCAAATACTTCAAAACTCAGAAATAAAACTCAAAATCCTTAAATCTAATAAACTTCTATGAATTGCCTACTGTGTCCAAGATATGGTCAAATTTTTGAAACATTACTAAAACGTCATCTTCACATACCATCAAACTTCATATTTCTATGTGTATTTGTCTGCCTTGAAAAGCAGATCACTTTACATCATCAAAACACTGTTGAATTTATCATTAGGAGATATCAGTTCAAATCTTTTCTCAGAAACTTATTTATTGTGCACTTGTAGGGCAGTCACTTATCTCCTTGGTATTTCTTTTTTGTTTGTTTGTTTTCCCTCATCTATGAAATGGAAAAAATACTGTTTGTACCACCTACTTCATGGAATTGTAGTGAGGAAAATACTTTGCAAAATTTAAACCACTAAGGAAAGATGAATTATTTGCCCAGTCCTGATGTTAACATTTCTAATATACTTCGAAATTTCTGATGGCAACTTGTCATGGTGTCTAGAGTTTAGAATCAGAAGAAGTTATTGTGGTTATGGGTTTTGCTACTTATTGATTATTTAACTGTAATCTTAACTGTACCTTTCTGGTCCTTTTCCTTCATCTATAAAATGGGAATAATAATACTTGCTTTAAATTAAGATATAATGAAAAAAGCTCTGGAGTTGTTATCAGGAGGACTTAGATTCGAATACCACCTTGCAAACTGAAGAGCTGTATGACCTAGGGCAAATTAATTACATTCTCTGGGGCTTGAAATTTAATCTATAATGCTTTTTATTGACATCCTAAATGAGTGATTTTTATTTTAATTTCACAAGATTGGCAAGGTTGGTTGAGTGAATAGAGAGCAGGACTTAGGGGTCAGAAGTATTTACATTTTAATCCTTCAACCAACATATACTAGCCAGTTGCTTAACCTCTGCCTACCTCAGTTTCTTCATCTGTAAGATAGGAATAATGCTAAATGACTAAATTATTGGGTTGTTTTTAGATAAGATGAGCTGATATATCTAAAGCACTATACAATATAAATACTATATGTTAATTATTAATATCAAAATTATATATTATTACCTTTATTATAATAGTTGTATAACCCCAGTCCCAGAGCTCATTGGCATGGAATTCTGTCCTCTTTAATGGAAGTGAATGCCCACCCCACCCCCTGCTCAGTGAGGGGTAAGGTGGAGTTGATGTGATTTAGAGAATTCCAGCCTTCTTCAGTTCTTCTTTGAACCTTCTTTGCATTATTTTTAGTTGTTTTGGTCACTCTTGGCTTCTAGCTTCAAGATTAAAGAAATCAATCCCACTTCAGGTTACTGAAGGAAAAGATTCTAGGAAGACATTAGAGAAGACTGTCTATGTCCCAGCTTGCTGTATTGGAGATTTGAGGAGGAACTTCCCGTTGGTGAGACTTAATTCTTTCTTTCTTGTTTAAAATTAATTAATTAATTTAGAATATTTTTCCGCGGTTACATGATTAATATTCTTTCTCTCCCCTCCTCCAATCCCTCCCATAGCCAATGAGCAATTCAACTGAATTTTCACCTATCATTGATCAAGACCTATTTCCATATTATTAATATTTTCATTAGTTAGATCATTTACAGTTTACATCCCCAGTCATATTCCCATCAAACCGTGTAATCAAGGAAATGTTTTTTCTTCAGTATTTATACTTTCACAGTTCTTTCTCTGGATGTGGATAGCATTCTTTCTCATAAGTCCGTCAGAATTGTCCTGGATCTTTGCATTGCTGCTAGTAGAGAAGTCTATTGTATTCAATTGTGCCACAGCGTATCAGTCTCTGTGTACAACATTCTCTAGGTTCTGCTCCTTTTGCTCTGCATCAATTCCTGGAGGTCATTCCAGTTCACATGGAATTCCTCCAGGTAATTATTCTTTTCAGCACAATAGTATTCCATCACCAACAGATACCACAATTTGTTCACTCATTCCCCAATCAAAGGACATCCCCTTATTTTCTAATTTTTTGTCACCACAAAGAGTGAGGCTATAAATATTTTTGTAAATGCTAATACTTTCTTTTTTGATTGAAGTGTGGTACCTTATTCCCAATGGGAAAAGTCTTCTATTCTTTATATACACCTTCGCTGATTTTATGTTTTGCTATGATTTAGATAAATGTGTTTATTTGCTACTTATGATGTGTATTAATTATGGAATTTGTATTTGATGGGAAAGGAGTCAAACTTTAGATATGAACTTCAAGGTCCTTCTTCCCAAAACTGAACATGATCAGAAGGTAAAATGCTCCTGAAAATGTAATACCCTAAACTAACAATATTTAAAGGAGAAGATAGACTTTTTCAAGTTTAGTATCCACTCCCTTGGAGGAGAGCAGAGAAGTAGCCTCTGAATTTTGCCTTCTTACCTCACCTCAGGGCAGAAATTAAAGTTGTCCTTGTGGAAAAGTGAATCAAGAAGAGGCTAGAGACATCCATTCTGACATCTCCGTGGTGAGGTTGGGGTGAGAGTCCTAACAATTGGGAGGTTACCAGATATTTTATGAATCACAAATTATGATGTAAAATGTGGCATATAATAATGAGGAGGAGGAGGGAGAACATAAATAATTATCCATATCCCTTAAGGACAAAATTAATAAATCATGCCAATAAACAGGGATTAAATCCTTTTGCCTTTTCATTTGGAGCTTTTTTTCAAAAATTCTAAAGTAAAAAAAAAAGTTTTCCTGTTTCTTCTTTGAATTAGTAGAGCAAGAACATTGGGAAGTGAAATATTAATGGATGTGATATTTTCATTACATGAATGAGGGAAAATTCAAGGCCAAAAGAATACCTGAGTGCTTACTGATGATGAGAAGCCATTTCAAAGATTAGACAGAAGTTGTGGGAACATATATTCCAGATATCAATTCAAGGTCAAAGAAAGAAGTGTTTCTATTTAATAAGTTCGCATATCTCATTCTGAATTATAGTAACAGTCAGAAAAAAAACATTGCATTTTTTCAGAAATGTCTTCTGATTCCTTGTATATTCTGCTTTGGTGACTTCACCACTGAATATGCTTCATTAGCACATTTTCTAGTGCCCTGACAAGCTTAGTGTAATTCAAAAACAAGAACTGCTTTATGGGTATAATCATATCGGGATTCTAATTCTTTCTTTCTCCCAGAGAATACACTTTCTCAAGAAAGCAAACAGCACCTTTCTTTCTCCAAGGTATGCATTCAGCACAAGGAGAATTCACCTCCTTTCTTTGACTTTGGTGATATTCATTAATTTTAAAGATTTTATAGATAAAATAATTTGGCTATTAATAGACAAGATAGAAATATTGCAATTCTGAATATATGTGATACATTTCCAATGAATATTTTAATTAACTTTAAAAGCATTAATTCCCCTGGTAAGCATAATGTTTTTTAAGGATTGACCAAAAAAAATGTTACCAGTTTAAAGACCCGTTTAATATAGTTTCTCATTATAAGCTTCACTATTTTTTCTTGCGGGGTAGGGGGAGTACTGGTATTTTTAATCATTTTTCCTAATCAGTAAATGAGCAATTATAGTGATGTGGAAAGATCATTGCAATTGGTATTAGCAAAAAAAATGAGTTCAAATCAAATCTCTGTCATTTATTGAGTAACCTTAAGTGAGGGACTAAATAGTAGCACTTGTTCCACTCAGTTCAAAGATTCTGATGCCAGTTTGTAAGAAGAGATATTATAAAGTACTCCAACATGTAGACTTAGTAATTCTAAGCCTCTCCTTTCCATTTGGAGCAAGTATGTCTGTTCTCTGAGATCATGTTTATATTTTTGTCAGGGTAAATCTGAGAACCTTTCATCCATTTATCCATTTGTTTTTAGGCAAAAATTAATAGTGTGATTGGCACTGAAGTGATCAAGATCCCTTTGATTTCTGTTTTGGTACTAATTTGAATAAATAGGTTTCCTTTGTTATATACTATGTGTATTCATCGTGAAACTGGTATTTAGAGTAAAAGGCATCAAGTCTTGGATATTGAGCTTGGGGTTCCTCTTCCCACCTATAATAATGACAAAATGAACAGAAATTAAATAAATCTGATCATATCCCCATGATTAATAATATTTAAAGGAGCAGATAAATATAATTCTAGTCCAACACACACATACACACACACACACACACACACACACACACACACACATACCCGTTAGGAGAGAAAAGTGGCAAAGCTTTTGGCCCCAAATCCTTCTTCACCTCTTAGTAGAAATTAAAGTCTCCCCTGAAGAAGGATGAAGAGTACTTGCTCATGCTCTGAAATTCTCATAGATGCCTCCCCATAAATTTGCCATAGGAGAGTCTATGTGCCTCAGGTGATGAGGGCCTTATTTTTTTAATTTGAAAAGGGTATAACTTTAGAATGTATGTTGTCTACTTGTTATCCTCCTTTCTAGCCATATGATTGGTTTCTTTTTTTTAATTATTTTTTCTTGGATGGCATAATTTACACTGATACTCCAATATAATTATTTGTTAATAATGCATTTAATCTTGTTTACATATACTGTGTACCCATTCATTACAGTCCACTCCTTCCTTAATTTCATTTCCTTGAACACCTTAGTATTTAGTCACTATCAATTATATAGCATCTCTTTGAGAATATTGAAGTTAAAAATATAGACCATTGTTAGTGGGAGAAGCTTGAATTAATAAAAGACTTTTTCAATTTCCTAAAGAAAATTTAACAATATCATTGTCTCCATACATTCACTCCCCTCCCCTGTTTGGTTCAAAGTCCAGCTAAGTGTATATTTGCAGCTTGGTTAAAATTGGAGGAGAGGAGGACAAAGTATTTTTAAACTCAGTCAGAGTGGACTCTGTGGAGGACACATAGACCACTGTGACCGAGTTTAAGAATACTGAAGAAATCCACCTGGAATAGTGAAGTAAGAAAGATTCAAAGCCTACTGACCACCTTTCAAATGGCCACAGAAGAACAAAAATGTCTCAAAACAAATTCTGGAGTGGTAGAATCAAAAAAAGGGGTGAAGCAGTCTCCAGCCCAGAAAAATGTAGAGAGACACATTAGACTCATCTCAGTGGGGTAAAAGAAAGACAAGTGAACAAGCCTTAGTAGAACTTGGACATGATACACTGCAAGAAGCAAGGAAAAGAGCTCAGCCTGCTTGGCCTAACCTTAGCAAGAAAAGAGGAGAAACTAAAGTAATACAGAATAGGCAAAAGTGGGAAGAACTCAACCCAACAAAGTCTACTTACAGTTGATATAGGCAGAACTCAATTCAAACCAGTTAACCTGAACTGCTGCAAACCTCTACACATCAGGTCAGGCAGACCACTTCTATAGAGTACTCAGTCAAGGCCAAGAGATTTGAGCTGATCCTAGGTATAATACAAACAAAGAAATAATAACAAAATTAGAAGAAAAATTAGAAAAGAAATTAAAAAAATTAATAGCTTAGAACAAGAATGTACTAAAGAAAATAATGCTGTATTAAAGGAAATGTAATGCCTCAAAGTAAAAAATAACTAACAGAAAGGAATTAAAAAGTCTCAAAGAAGAAAATTGCGCCATAAAAATTAGAACTGTACAAATGAAAACTAATGACTTCATGAGAAAGTAGAAAAATAATAAAAACAAATTCAAAATAATGAAAAAAATTTTTTAATTGAAATGTCTCACTGGAAAAACAACTGATTTGGAAAATAGATCCAGGAGATATAGTCGAAGAATCATCTGATTGCCTGAAAGTCATGATCAAAAAAAGAACTTTGACACCATATTAAAAAAAATATCAGGTGAAATTGCCCTGATGGGTTTCCAGGAAGATGGTGGCTTAGACAGAGCAAATCTTAAAACCTCTGCACCTTTACACACCTAGATAGAAAACAATGTGCTTTGATAAGAAAGAGGACCAAATCTAATAACGGGACAGAGTGGGGGAACCCTAATGCAGCATAACTAAAGAAGTAGACCAAGAAAAAGGTTTCAATTCTTGAACTGTTGGGTCTGAGGGCATAGAAGGGGAATCCCAGGACCCCTCCCCCATGTTCTTTGGGGAGTCTTCAGCAGCCCAGGACATCTTAGGGCCAGTGGGTTTATTGGTCAGGAGAGAGGGCTTTGCTGGCACCGGGTCAGGGAGTTAAACACAGGCACTGGAGAGGTGTTTGGAGGAGAAAACCAGAGAAACACAGCAAAAACACCAGGAATAAGGTGGCTTAGAGAGAGCCAGACCCTAGAATCCATACAGCTTGGTTTCCTCATACCAAGATAGAGAATGCAGGGCTTCAAGAGGAAAGAAAACCAGATTACACACAGTGGGCAAGTCAGGGGGACCCCACTGTTGGAGAGCTAAGATCAGCAAAAATATTCCTTCTTGTCCCTCCACTTTTTTGGGGTTTTTGTTTGTTTGTTTTTCCCTCCCCTTGAGGTTTTAGCCTCAGGGCAGATTAAGCAGTAAGATTAATCCAATCAATATAGGATTAATCCCAACAATTAGACAGACAAGAAGTCTTCAGAGGGTAGAAAAAGTAACTACAAACCTCCATTGCCAGCTGGGGGAAGATCCTTCAGCAAAGAGCATTAAATACATCTGCTCAAACTAGCAGAACAAGGAAGGAAAAAATATGAGTAAGCAACATGAAAAGAGAAAAGAAATGACAATTGACAGCTTCTTTCAAGGAAGTGAAAAGAGAGAAAATGAAATAGAAATAGAAGAAGAGGAAGTAGTTCCAGTGAACTGGACACAAGCTTTGGAAGATCTCAAAATTCAATTAACTCAAGAACTTCAGCAACTCAAAAAGCAAGCAAGAGGGGCAAGAGACACTAAACACATTTTGACAAAGGAAATACATGAACTAAAACAGGAAAATAAAGTCTTAAAAGCCAGAATTGCCCGGCTTGAAAATGAAGCAAAGTAGGCAAAAGATGATCTACAAAGAAAGTCAGACTAGGATGACCAAAAAGCCAGGGATTAAAATTCAGTCTTTAAAAAACAGAACTCAACAACTAGAAGCAAATGACTTCAGAAGTTAGCAAAAATATATTAAACAAAATTTAAAAAATGAAAAATTTGAGGAGAATATGCAACACACCTCATTGATTCAACCAAAGATCTAGAGAACAGAGCTAGAAGAGACAACTTAAGAATTATTGGTTTACCAGAACATCATGATAAAAGAAAAAGTTTAGATAGCATCTTACAAGGAATTATCAGAGAAAATTTCCCTGAAGTTCTCGAACAAGAGGGAAAAGTGGAAATTGAAAGAATCCACAGACCACCTCCTACATTTAATCCACAACTGACAACTTCCAGGAATATTATAGCCAAATTCAAAAACTACCAGACCAAGGAAAAATATTATAAGCTGTTAAAAAGAAGTCATTCAGATATCAGGGAAGCACAGTTAGGCTAACACAGCATCTGGCTGCATCTACATTGAAGGCCTGGAAGACATGGAACACAATATTCCAGAAAGCAAGAGAACTGTGTCTAAAATCAAGAATCAACTATCCAGCAAAACTAACTATATTATTGCAAGGGAAATTATGGTCATTCAATAAAATCAAGGACTTCCAGACATTCATCTAGAAAAAAATGGACTTAAACAGAGAGTTTGCTGCCCAAACCTAGAACTCAAAACGATCAACATAAGGTAATTAAGAGAATGGGGAAGGAAAAAAAATTCTTTTCTTTAAGGGACACAACAAGTTCAATCAATTTATATCCCAAGCAGAAAAGAAGATATTGGCAAATATTTAAAATTGTTATTACTAACAGGTAACTAGAAGAAGTTTACATAGAGAGAACAGGGGCAAATTGTATAGGATGAAATGTCAAGCAATATATATATATATACACACATATATATGTATGTATGTAGGTAGGTAGGTAGGTATAAATATATACAAAACTGAGGGGGAAAGAAGATAATAATAAGAAAAATAGGAAAACAAACAAAAAGGAATAAATTTATATCCATAAAGGGAAAACAATTCAACCAAAATCAGAAGGGAAACAACAAACTGGGAAAAAATCTTTATAACAAAAAAATTCTGACAGAGGTCTAATTACTCAAATATACAAGGAGCTAAATCAATTGTATAAAAAAATCAAGCCATTCCCCAATTAATAAATGGGCAAGGTATATGAATAGGCAATTTTCAGATAAAGAAATCAACAGTATCCATAAGCACATGAGAAAGTGTTCTAAATCTCTAATAATTAGTGAAATGCAAATCAAAACAACTCTGAGGTATCACCTTACACCTAGTAGATTGGCTAAAATGATATCAGGATAGAATAATGAATGTTGGAGGGGATATGGCAAAATTGGGATGTTAATGTACTGCTGGTAGAGTTGTGAACCGATCCAGCCATTCTAGCTGGCAATTTGGAATTCTGTCCAAAGACCAATAAAAGAATGCCTGCCATAGCTCAGTGGAGTGAGAGTCAGGCCTAGAGACAGGAGGTCCTAGGTTCAAACTCGGCCTCAGCCACTTCCCAGCTGTGTGACCCTGGGCAGGTCACTTGACCCCCATTGCCCACCCTTACCACTCTTCCACCTATGAGACAATACACCGAAAGTACAAGGGTTTAAAAAAAAAGAATGCCTGCCCTTTGATCATACCATTGCTGGGTTTATACCCCAAAGAGATCATACATAAATAGACTTTACAAAAATATTAATAGCTGTACTCTTTTTGGTGGCAAAAACCTGGAAAGCATGGGTATGCCCTTCAATTGGGGAATGGTTGAAGAAATTGTGGTATATGCTGGTGATGGAATACTATTGTGCTCAAAGGAATAATAAACTGGAGGAATTCAATGTGAACTGGAAAGACCTCCAGGAATTGATGCAGAGTGAAAGAAGCAGAGCCAGAAGAACGTTGTACACAGAGACTTATACACTGTGGTAAAATCAAATGTAATGGACCCCTGTACTAGCAGCAATGCAATGACCCAAGACAATTCTGAGGGATTTATGGAAAAGAACACTAACCACATTCAGAGGAAGAACTACAGGAGAGGAAACGCAAAAGAAAAACCACTGCTTGAACACTTGGGTTGATGAGGACATGATTGGAGATGTAGACCAGAAAGGACCACACCAATGTAACTATCAATAATATGTAAATAAGTCTTGACTGACCACACATGTTAAAACCAGTGGAAATGCAAATTAGCTATGGGTGGGGGAGTTTGAGGGGGTGAAGGGTAAACTAAAAACATGAATTATGTAACCATGGAAAATTTTTCTAAAAATAAAAAAAAGAATTAAAAAAAAAAAAGAAATTGCCCTGATGTTCTTGAACAATAAGAGGAATTAGGGAAATAGTAAACAAATTACCTTCTGAAAAAAATTACAAATTAAAAAAACCCAAGTCTTTTATAGACAAATTCCAGAACTCTCAAGCCAAGTTGAAAATACTACAGCTAGGAAAAAATTATTCCATTCATATATTGTAAAACCATAGTCAAAATTACACAGGAACTAGCAGCTACTACATTAAAGAATCAGTAGGAGAGAATATGAAATTCATAAGAGAAAGGATATAGACCCCAGCCAAAAATAACCTATCCAGCCAAAAAATAAGCATAATTCTTCAAGAGAAGATATAGGCACCTAATTAAAGAGAAGAATGCAAGTTATTCCTAATGAAATGACCAAAGTTAAAAATAAAATGTGATGACCAGATTTGACACTAAAAAGATGCATAAAAATTTAAAAAGAAAAAAAAACTTGAGAGAATCAGCTAAGCTAAACTAATTACTCTCTACTGGGAAAATGCGAAGTAGGATACTTAAGATTTGAATAGCATAAGAGATATCTAAAATACTTATTATATTTAAAGTAATCAAGAGAAATAGTTGAAATAAATTGATTACATTCTTGCATGAGAGATAACTAGAATACTTAAGATAATTATGCCCCAAGAGGTACTTAAGATACTTTAATGTAATCAAGAAAAACAATGGAGTTAAACTGATTACATTATTCATAAGAAGGTAATAACAAAGATGCTTCAGATATCTATAATTTTTCAAGTACCTAAGATACTTAAAGTACTTAGGATTCTCAAGGTACTGAAGATATTTTTTTTCATTTAATAATTTTTATTTTTTAGAAAAGTTAACATGTTTACACAATTCATGCTCTTACTTTCCCATTCACTCCCTGACCTCTCCCTACACTTAGCCAATGTGCATTTCCATTGGTTTTAACATGTGTCATTAATCAAGACCTATTTCCAAATTGTTGATAGTTGCATTGGTGTGGTAGTTTTGAGTCTACATCCCCAATTATGTCTGCCTCAACCCATGTGTTTAAGCAGTTGCTTTTCTTCTGTGTTTCTACTCCTGAAGTTCTTCCTCTGAATGTGGGCAGCATTTTTTCCATAAATCCCTCAGAATTGTCCTGGGTCATTGCATTGCTGCTAGTACAGAAATCCATTACATTCTATTTTACCACAGTGTGTTGGTCTTTGTGTACAATGTTCTTCTGGCTCTACTCTTTTCGCTCTGCATCAATTCCTGGAGGTCTTTCCAGTTGACATGGAACTCCTCCAGTTTATTATTCCTTTTAGCACAATAGTATTCCATCACCAGCATATACCATAATTTGTTCAACCATTCCCCAATTGAAGGGCATACCCTCCTTTTCCAGTTTTTTGCCACCACAGAAAGCACAGGTATAAATATTTTCATATAAGTCTGTTTATCTATGATGTTTTTGGGGTACACCCCCAAAAATGGTATGGCTGGATCAAAGGGCACACATTCTTTTATAATCATTGGAGCATAGTTCCAAATTGCCAGCCAGAAAGGTTGGATCAGTTCACAACTCCACCAGCAATGCATTAATGTCCCAATTTTGCCACATCCCCTCCAACATTCATTGCTCTCCCCTTTTCTCATTTTAGCCAATCTGCTAGATGTGAGGTGATACCTCAGAGTTGTTTTGATTTGCATTTCTCTAATTATTAGAGATTTAGAACACTTTCTCATATGCTTATTAATAGTTTTGATTTCTTTATCTGAAAATTGCCTATTCATGTTGCTTGCCCATTTATCGATTGGAGTATGGCTTGATATTTTGTACAATTGATTTATTTCCTTGCATATTTGAGTAATTAGAACCCTGTCAGTTTTTTGTTATAAAGACTTTTTTCCCAATTTGTTGTTTCCCTTCTGATTTTGGTTGCATTTGTTTGGTCTGTACAAAATCTTTTTAATAAAAGAAGAAATTTAACAAGAAGCCAGAAGGAGACAATTGAGATATCAAGGAGCACCAATTAGATCACACAGGGTCTGGCAGCCTCCACGCTAAAAGACCGCAAGACTTGGAATATGTTAATCAGAAAGGCAAGAGAACTGGGTCTACAACCAAGGATCACCTATACATCAAGACTGACTATATACCTCCAGGGGAAAGATGGGCATTCAGTAAGAGAGAAGATTTCCAAGTATTTGCATGGAAAAGACCAGGACTAAATGGAAAGTTGGATATCCAACCACAAAAATCAAGAGAAACATGAAAAGGTAAATAAGAAACAGAGGGGAAAGGAAGAAAACTTTTATTTTTAAATTTGCCTCTTTAAGGGCTTCAATAAGATCTAATTATTTGTATTCCTATGTGGAGAAATGTTAAGTGTAATTATCTATAGTGAACTCTAATCATTATTATAGTATTCACTATTATAGTAATTAGAAGAATTATTCATAGGGAGAGGTTGGAGTACTAAATCGTCTAAGATGATATGGGGGGGTGGTAAAGAGGGGAATGAATAATAGAGGACACCAAGAGAAACCTGAATGAATAAGAAAAATAGGATATTCTATTACATACAAAGAGGTAATGGGAAGGGAAGGGATGAATACTATTATAAGAAGAAGAGGAAGAGAGCATTAAGAGGCAATATTTAAACCTTACCCCCAGTGGAATTAAGCCTGAGAGGGAAGAGTAGCTATATCCATTGGGATATAAAACTCTATCTAACCCTACTGAGAACGTCAGAAGGGATAAACCAAGGGCAGCAAGGTAGTGGGGAGGTCAAAAAAGGGAGGGGAGAAGAAGGGAGAAGGAATTCATTAGGCCTTAAAAATAAAAAAAGGGGAATAATAAGGGAGGGGATAGAAAGGGAAGTAAATCAAGGGAGGGGACAAGGGTTGCTGGCTTAAAGCAAACCACTGGTTTAAAAGGAAATAGTGTAAGAAGAAGGGGTAGAACTAGGAGAGGATACCAAAATGTTGGAGAATACACAACTGATAATTATAACTCTGAATGTGAATAGGATGAACTTGCCCATAAGATGGAAGCAAATAGCAGAATGGATTAGAAACCAAAATCCTACCATATGTTGTCTATAAGCAACATATATGAGGTGTGTGGACATATAGGTTTCAGGTAAAGTGCTTGAGCAAAATCTTTTGGTCTTCAAATGAGAAAAAAGGCAGGCATGGAGATCATGATTTCTGACAAAGCCAAAGTAAAAATAAATATGATTTAAAAAGACAGGGATGGTAATTATATCCTGATAAAAGGCAGTATAGACAATGAGGAAATAACAGTGCTCAATATGTATGCACCAAGTGGCATAGCATCCAAATTCCTAAAGGAGAAACTGGCAGAGTTCAAGAAGGAAATAGATAGTAAAACCATACTAGTAGGAGATCTAAATATTCCTCTTTCAGATCGTGATAAATCAAACCAAAAAATAAATAAGAAAGAGATAAGAGAGGTGAATGAAATTTTAGAAAAATTAGATTTAATAGATATATGGAGAAAAATAAATAGGGACAAAAAGGAATACACATTCTTTTCAGCAGCACATGGTACACTCACAAAGATTGTCCATGTAATAAGGCAAAGAAACATGGCAAACCAATGCAAAACAGCAGAATAATAAATGTAACCTTCTCAGATCATAATGCAATAAAATAATAATTAGTAAGGGCACCTGGACAGGTAAATCAAAAACTAATTGGAAATTAAATAATATGATTCTCCAAAACCAGTTAGTCAAAGGAGAAATCATAGATACTGAAGATATTAAAGAACTTTATCAACATTAGAGCAATGAATAGGAACATATAGTGACAGAGAACAGGGAATAAATTGAATATGATGTCAAGATATTCAAAAATAAAAGAAAAAGTAGAAAAAGAGAAAAGGAGAGAAGTTTGCAGGTAAATTGTCTCATATGCTCCAACATGTAAGAATCAATATAGTCCAAGGGAAGATGAGAAGGGGCAAAGAAGTTTTAAATCCTATTCTTATTGAAATTGAAACTAATTGGGAATAATACCCACACTCAGATATAGAAATCTATCATACAATAAAATGTGGGAAAATTGTCATAACAAATCTCTTTGAAAAAGGTTTCATTTCTCAGATAAAAAGAAAATTGAGGCATTGCGATTAGGGCTCTAGACTGTTGCCATAGTACTTTTTGAGTATATTGCTCCTATACTCTGCTGGCTCTCAAGGAGGTGGAGATGATCAGTCTGCTACTACCCCAGATAGAGGAATGTGAACTGAACATTGGAAAGTTTCACAGCATTGTCAATGTTATGACCTCTTCTCCATTTAAGTCTGCCCACAGTGCTTTAGGGAATGGTAATGCAGTTTCTAAGAGTATCCTACATGACGATCTCTGACTTTTCTTGGAAACCAACATGCCAGCTAAGAAGAATAAAACCTTATTGGGTGTTGGGCACCCTAAGATTGGGGCTGCTATAGAAGAGGCTATCCCTTCAAAACTAGAGATATTGTTGCTGAAATCCGTAGAGAAGTTCCTCTGTACTTTCATACTCTGGTGAAAGGTATGACTGAGGCTTCAGCTTCCAAGGCCCAAATGGGTCTAGGACATAGCTACTCTTGGACCAAGGTCAAGTTCAATGTGAACATAGTAGACAACATATTCATCCAGTCCATCAGTCTTCTTGACCAACTGGACAAAGACATCAATACTTTTTCTGTGAATGTCAGGGAGTGGTATGGCTATTCCTTTCCTGAACTGATAAAAATTATCAACAAATATGCCACATACTGTCTCCTGGCCTTTCTCATTAGCAATCAAAAAGAATTGAATGAGGAGAAACTAGAGACTCTCTGGAGAAGCTGACAATGGATGGGGTGAAGGCCCAGGCCATAATGGATGCATCTTGGTCTTCCATGGGCATGGGTATCTCTCCCTTTGACCTGATCAATATTGTGAGTTTTTAAAGTCAAGTGGTATCTTTATCTGAGTATGCTCAGAGTTTGAACACTTACCTTTGATTCAAGATGGCCCAAGTGACCCAACAGCCTATCAGCCCTCACTGGGGAGGCAGTTGGTGCTCGACTGATCTCCCATGCTAGGAGCCTTACTAATCTGACCAAGTACCCAGCATTCACAGTGCTGAGAATGCACTCTTTAGAGCCCTGAAGACTCAGGGAAATACCCCCAAATATGGACTTATATTCCACTCAACCTTCTTTGGCCATGCATCCACCAAGAATAAAGGCAGAATCTCCTGATACGTGGCAAACAAATGCAGCATTGCATCCTGGATGAATTCTTTTCTGAGGTTCCCACAACTGTGTTTGGAGAGAAGCTGCAGGAACAGGTAGAAGAATGCCTATCATTCCTTGAGACAGAGGACCCATCCTGGAAGAATCTGAATGTCATGAAGGAGGTAGTGAAAGAAGCTTGGGAAGAGGTTGCAGAGATTAGGAGGAAGCTGGCCAAGAAGGAAAAGAAGCAGCTGAAGGAAGAGAAAAAGTACATAGAGGCTTTGGCAGCTGCAGAAAACAGCATTCCTGAAAATCAATAGGAAACTGAGAATGGAGAGGAGAAACCAAAAAAGAAAAGAAAACAGCAGGAGGATGAAATAAAAGAAGCCCCCAATAAGATGTCCACATCTTCCAAGCCCAAGAAAGGGAAAAAAAAAACTTTTATATTCAGAAGAAGGTGGGGTAGCAGCAGACACACCAATTAGAGTCAAGCAAAACAAAAAAGAATAAAGCACCAAAGACTTCTGGGAGTAAGGACAAGAACCCAGGACTTGAGGCTCAGGCAATGACTGGGCCCACCACCCAAGGGCAAGGACCGCAATATCTCTCCCTCATCCCCAATAAAGACATGAACTCACAGAATGCTAAAAAACTAATTAATTATTTATTTTAAAAGAAAAAGAAATGAGTCAAATTTATAAGAATACAAAACATTTCCCAATTGACAAACAGTCAAAGGACATGAAGGGACAGTTCTCAGAGGAAGAAATTAAAATTATGTTTAGTCATATGAAAAAATGTTCCAACTCACTATTGATTAGGGAAATGCAAATTAAGAGAACTCTGAAATACCATCTCACACCTATGAGACTGGCTAATGTGATGGAAAAGGAAAATTATACTCTCGTGAAGCCAGTCTGAAAAGCAATTCTCTTCTACAAAAAGAACTTTAGAAAAAAAGGGGAAAAGCACAGGAATCTCATTTACAATTATTTAACAGATATCTACTCTCTACATAGCATTCATTGCTCTCCTTGGATGGTTTATGCCTTTTGTGGGGTTTTGGGGTTTTTTTTTAATACGGATGTTGAAACGTCACAGGAAACCAGTCAATCATGGATAACACAACAAAAAACATTTAACTGATAAAGAAAAAGAAATATATTTGCATCTTTCTTATTGTGGTAACAACAAATATTAAATTTTAGGAAAGTAAATTCCTATAAGAAGCTATCCTGATGGTTCTCATTTAACATTAAATAAAGTTTTAGGATGGAAAGGTTCATTGCTAAAGATAAGTAATCAGAAAAAATTTAATAGAGTCATTTTGCTCTTTCTGTGACACACTTTTGTGGCCAGTTTCATCCTACTGCAACAGAAATTTGATGTATGCCTTTCCTATTCTACCTAAGGTGGCATCTATAAGACTGGAAGAGCTTACTACCTGGGAAGCTTTTAAGAGGATTATAGACAATAGTGAGAAGAGAAATAATTTAGCTAAAGCTTTAGAAGAAAGGGAATACTTTAGTCAAGACCTTTTAATTTTTCAATGGGAAGGATGTGTTCAAGGCTAGATAATGTTGGGGAACCATATAGATTTGTCCCACAGGAAGATTAGATAGAATTGAATCCAAGATAATTCAACCCAATAAATATTAAGTAAGCCTGTGAGATGGTAGGTAGAAAGTGCTAGGTAGAAAGGATATAAAACAGAATAATAATAAAAACAACAAAATCAAACACACTCCTTGGTTTCAAGTAGCTTACATTCTTTTAGGTGAGGGAGGAGGGTCATACCATAGATAAGACAATTTGAGGAAAAGAAAGAAAACACTAATAACTAAGCATGGCCTCTGTTATTTAGCTCACCTTTTGTTGAAGTAATTTTCTTTAGGACAGAGTTTTTTTTTCCTTCTCAAATCAAATGTTTTGTTTTTTTATGATAAAAATAGACAAAAAAATTTTTTGGTCCATTTGAACAGTTTATTCTCTCCTTTTTCCCTTTTCTTTTGTTCTATTGTCCTCTTCTGCCTTTCAGACAGCTGTAAGAGGATAAAGATATGTTTATAATAGCATCTCATCAGTGAAAAATTATTTAAGCTATTTTCACCCACTCCCCAAGCATATACTTTATGGGTGAGTACTTAAGATTTACATACACACACACACGCACACACACACACACACACACACACACACACACACACATATATATATATATATTAGTGCTGGTAAAGTTGAGCTACATATCAGTAGTTGTAGATAGTCACTTAATGATATTTTTGGATTAACATAAACCCAAAAAATGTCCCTCCCTAATTGTTGTATCTTCCCTCCTTTCAGGTATATTAAGTAGTTTTTGTCATTGTCCTTACATTTGAGGCATTTCTGAAATAGAACTCATCTGTATATAGTTGATCTGGCCTAGTCTATTTTCTGATTCACTATTTCTTTCAATTTCATTTAGGCTTATCACTAGAAAGAACCCATATTGATATGGTAAAGTACAATAAATTCCCTATTCTTGATAATAAAAATAATTTGCCATAAATCTATACAACTTGGTAATTTTATATGTCTCATATGATAATGAGAAACCTCATTATCTCAAAAATGTAATGAAAAAGAAAAGTACTTAGAAAGAGTTAACTATATTTCTCACTCCCTGTTTAAAGCAGAATGATATCAGGGGAAAGGAACTCTACATCTGTAATCAAAGAACTTTATTTCAAAATCTGGCTTTGATAGTACATGAGAAATGTTGGATAACTCATTTCAACAGTTTGAACCTCATCTATAAAATGAAAGGGGTGGTTGAGCAAGTTGATCTGCAAGTTTCCTTCTAGTTTTAAGTCCTATGATGGTACTTAATTATACAGAGTACTTAATGGGGAAAGTTATTTTTTAATTACATTTGCATAGCTTGTCAAAATGATTACTAAGTAATGATGTATTAGCAGACGACATATTATTTATGGGTGTAAACAAAGTGAAGTCAGATATAGAGATGAAGTCAGCTTGATTGAATGGGACATAGCTTGTAGTAATAAAATGTTATTAAGAATGGGCAAATTTCGACAGTGTCACAACAAAGTCACCATGTAGATGCTGAGATCATGTGAGGTAAGAGCAATGACAGGCCCTCAACTTCCTTTATTCTTCAGTTCTTTCCTTGCCTTTAAAAACAGCAGCAATATCAACAACTTAGATGAAAACCCAGATGTACAACATAATCAAGAATAGTACAATTAGGGGCAGCTGGGTAGCTCAGTGGAGTGAGAGTCAGGCCTAGAGACAGGAGGTCCTATGTTCAAACCCGGCCTCAGCCACTTCCCAGCTGTGTGACCCTGGGCAAGTCACTTGACCCCCGTTGCCCACCCTTACCAATCTTCCATCTATAAGACAATACACCGAAGTACAAGGGTTTAAAAAAAAGAATAGTACAATTATTAATTCATCCATATTTCAAATGATTATGGATGCTAGTTAACTTAGTGAAAATCTTTGAATTCAAAATCATTTCTTCATAAGCCGTCTTAAAACCAACTCTATTTGCTTCTGATAACGCATATCCTGTTTATTTTCCTTGCTATTTTCTGAAGAATTTTTGATGTGTTATATGCAATGAGAACTTCAGGTTGAAAGGAAAAACAACTCCTTCTCCCTTTACAAAAATTCTAAGTGGAAGTATTTTGAGAGTTGGCAAAGGAGACATTGACCAGAGCTCACAAATATTTTTCTCGAGCACTCTGGTATTCACTTAATAGGTCTTTCTACATTTTCATATGCTTTTATAATGAAAAAAAAAAGAAATTCCTGCTCAACCAATATTCCCTTAAGAGTTGTCTATAGAATAAAGATAAACCAGGGATAATGAAAGGAGAATAGAAGACTATCCTTTACCCTAACATTGCTAAGAGTTTAGCATCCACAGTTTAACTAGATGCAAAATTGAGAATTGATGACAATTGTTTCATTTAATGAGTAATAAAGAAGATGATTTTTGGAGGGTATTTTTGAAGATTTTATTAAACAAGTTTTCCTGAGAGATTTGTGTGTGTGTGTTTTTTTTTTTCTAAAAAGCACCTAGAAAGGTGCTGCAACATTTAGCCTAGAAGGAAAATGCCAGATGTGATCATCACCCAGACTGATTCTTTACTCATGTATAAATCTAAAGGGAAGAGCTCCATAAAATTACACCTTGGTAGAAAAATTAAACTTTTTTTTAACCATTCAACCCCATCATCCCTAACTCAAGAGCAGTCAAGGTAATTTTTATCATCTTTGGTGACTTTGTGATTTATTATTTTGTATCTTAAAGAGATAGTGAAATATTTCTATTAGAAAAAAACAGTTTTGACACCCACAAAATTGGAATTGATTCCACTGAATGTGCAGTCATTAGTGTATGTTGGGGGAAGAATATGCTAATATGAGTGTAAACAAGCTTCAGTAATCATCAGTAAAAATGGCATATTATTCTAAGTTAAACTTGTACTTTTGGAAATCATCAATGTTCCTGTTCAACTTTTGTTTTTACTCTATATTTTTAGATTCCAGAGCAACAACAAATTAAAACTAATTCCTAAAGGAGTTTTTAATGGGCCATGACAAATGAAAGTTCCACTATGAACACTAAAATACATGCTTTGGGCCCTACCTCACTTTTTTAACATTGTAAATAATTAAACACTGAGGGGAATCATTTATAATGTATAAATATAAAAACAGTGGAAATTGAAGAACTCTTGACAACTCAAGTTGCTTATTTTCATAAACTCTATATCAATATATTTTTGTATTTTGAACTGACAGGAGGAGTAATGAAGCTGTTTTAAGAAAGATCTGAGCAAAATGAGTTACTCTCTTAAATTATATTCTGGAGAGTAGAGGAAAAACTTCATATTTCATCCATCATCTAATTACTTTCCTGTTATAGTGTTTTCTTCATGAATATTAAGGTTAAAATCTACAACCAATGCTAGAGCTTTGATAACTCAAAATTTACATACAAATATATATATGTATATATTTATACGTATATGTGTGTGTATATGGTTACTTTTGTATTTGTATATGTATGTTATAAAATTATATATCTATATTAAAGTTTCATATATGTATAATTATGTGTGTATTCAAAAAAGTAATATTATCTTATCCTGCACTGAGATAATGAGACATTGTTCTGTACACTCGGTTTGGGTCTTAGTCTGGATCACCACTTTTTAGGAAGGATATTGATAAGTATACAAGAGAAGGGCAAAGAGGACTCTGAAGGAGCTCAAGAATTAAAAGAGATTAGGGGCATTAAAACTGGAGAAAAGAAACAAAGAAACTTTTTTATAAGTATTTAAAGAGGTTTTATGTGGAAATGATTTAGGAATATTTAGTTAGGTATCAGAGAGAAGATTTAAGAGCAATGGCATGAGTATTTCTATATACTACCAATAAAGTCCAACAGGAAAAGTTAGAGTAATCTTATCAAAAATAACTGTGGACAATATAAAATGCCTGGGAATCTACCTGCTAAGGCAAACCTAGGAAGTATATGATCAGAATCACAAAACATTTTCATAAAAATAAAATCATATCTAAACAATTGGAAAAAATTGCTCATGCATAGGGCAGGCCTCAAATTTAATAAAAATAACTATTCTAGCCAAATTAATTAATCTTATCAATGCCATACTAATCAAACTACCATCAAATTAGTTCGTAGAACTAGATAAAATAACAAAATTCATCTGGAAGAACAAAAAGTCAAGAAAATCAAAGAAATTAATGAAAAAATATGAAGGAATGAAGCCTTACCATACCAGATTTCAAACTACAATATAAAGCAGTATTCATCAAAATATATTTGGTACTGCCTAAGAGATATAATAGTGGATAACTGGAATAGATCAGGAATTCAACACATGAGAATAAATGTCCATAGCAACTTAAAGTTTGATGTATACAAGGATTCAAGTTATTGAGTGAAAAAAATCACTATTTGACAAAAACTGCTGGGAAAACTGGAAAGTAATATCTCAGAAACTATACATAGCCCAACATCTCATGCTATACAACAAAATAATGTCAAAATTCATATTTGATCTAGAAATAAAGGATGCCACTATAAAAAATTAAGGGAAAACAGAGAAGTTTACCTCTCAGACTTATGAATAAGGGAAGCATTTATGATTAAACAAGACAAAAAGAACATTATGAAAAACTAGATGCATAATTTTGATTTCATTAAATTAAAATATTTTTAATAAATAAAATCAATGCACAAAAGATTAGAAAGGAAACTACAAACTGGGCAGAAATGTTTATAACAAGCCTAACAGAGAATTTATTTCTCAAGTGTATAGAGAACTAAGTCAAATTTATAAGAATAAAAACATTTCCCAATTGAAAAATGGTCAAAGAATATGAGCAGGTAGTTCTTAGGGGAAGAAATTAAGACTATCTATATTATATGAAAAATATAATTTGTGCCAAATAATTATTGATTAGAGAAATGGAAATTAACACAACTCTGAAATATTACTTCATACCCATCAGATTGGCTAACAACCAAAAAGGAAAATGATTAATTTTGGAGGGCATGTTATTGGAGGGACACTAATGTACTGGTGTTGGAATTGTAAACTGATACAACCCCTCTGGTTGTAATGTATATTGTTGTAGCATAAGAATGATAAACAAGATGACTTCAGAAAATCCTGGAAAGACTTATATAAACTGATGCAAAGTGAAGTGAGTAGAATCAGGAGAACAATGTAAACAGTAACAGAAATATTTTATAATGATCAGCTGTGAAGGACTAATCATTATCAGCAAAGCAACTTTCTAAGACACCCACAAGGGACTCATGATGAAAAATACTATCCACAGTCAAAGAGGGAACTGTTGGAATCTGATCAGAGATTAAAGCATGCCATCTTCCACTTTATTTCCTCCGTAAGTGTTTTCCTGTAACTGAGATGGATATCTTCTATCATGACATAAGTAAGAGGGAAATATGTATTGCATAAAAGTGCTAGTCAAATCTAAATTAGACTATTTAACATCTTGGGTAGGGGAAATGGATGGAGGGGGAAAATTTGAATCCTAAAATGTTAAGAAACAATTGTTTCTACATGTAAATGAAAATAAATAAATGAAAAATTGAAATAATTGAAATTCATCTGAAAGAATAAGGCCAAGAATATCCAGAGAATTAGTGAGAGAAATATGAAGGAAAATACTTATCTGTACCAGATCTCAAATTGCATTATAAAGTGTCAACTATAAAAACATCTGGTACTAGCTAAGAAATAGAATAATGGATAAGTGGAAATAGATGAGGCAATCAACACAACAGTAAATGACCATAGTAACCTACTTGTTGATAAAACACAAAATCCTACTTTTTCAGTGAAGAACTCATTATTTCACAGAAATTGCTGGGAAAACTAAATCAAAAACAAAAACAATATGGCAGAAACTAGGCACAGGCCAACATTTCACACCATATACCAAGGTAAAGTCAAAACGGATACATGATTGAGGAATAAAGGGGTATACCATAAATTAGGAGAGCATAGAATAGCTCACCTGTAGACCATGGATTTGGGAAGAATCTATGTTCAAACTAGACATGGAAAATATCATGAGATGTAAAATAGATAACTGAATATATATATGTATACATGTATATATATATGTATATATATACACATATGTTTTATTATGGGGAAAACCAGGGAAGTTGACTTAAATATTAAATGTGGGCTCTTTAGGGTGGATAGGAGACAGGAAGGGACAATGGGTAACCAGGTTTAACTATAAGTGGAATGACCGTTGACAGAAGTGGCAGTTAAGCCTGACTAACTGTCACTCTGCCCCACCCAGCCTGGAATAACTACAGAGTATTACATACACACAATGAGGACTTTAAAGTACTAGAAAACTCAGAAGGAAACAGTTTAATTATAATATGAGGGGATAGGAAAGGGGGTTAGGTGAAGCTATGACTAACTACCCAGGACTAGAGTCAAAAGGATAAGTTCCTTAGCCAACCTGGCTTCTTCCAGGTTTTCACAGCATGACTAAGGACCTGAGGAAGGGGGCTTGAATTTGGGGTCTCACAATTGTTCCAGAGATGTTTTCAGGATACCAGGAACCAACTCCTCCATAGCCAATGATTCAAAGTAACCAGGTAGGGAGAGATGTCTGCAAACTGTCCACCAGTCCATCACAGGCCACTTCCCTACTCAGAGTTGACTTGCAGGATTGATGTCTTCTGCCTTTTCAACCTTCACCACTCTCCAAGATCCCAGGGAATCAGGGTACAACTCCACTTCCTCTGAGGTCTCCCAGGGTCAGTTACAGCTTGTCCCAACCACCATGGAGTCCATCTCAGAGAGAGAGGTCCACTTCCTGCTTCCCCATTCCATTTGGAATTCTCCAGTCTGATCTTGGAATTCTCAAGCCCTTCCTGATAGGTCTCTTACATAATAACTAAGTAATCCTCCTCACAACAGTTTGCACAAACAAAACTAATGCAACCAAAATTAGAAGGGAAAAAACAAACTTGGAAATTAATTTTATATCATGGTTCTTCTGACAAAGACCTCATTTTTCAACTATAAAGAGACCTGAGAAAAAAATTTTTTATAAATTTGAATACAAAGCATTTCTCAAATGAGAATTGGTCAAACAATATGAACAGGAAGATCTCAAAGGAAGAAATTAAAACTATAATCACATGAAAATGCTGTAAATCATTATTAAGGAAATTCATATTAAAACAACTCTGAGATACCATCTCACACCTATCAGACTGGCTAATAAGACATTATACCCTATCAGGGCCACTGTGAATTGATCCAGCCATTCATACAAATTTGGAACCATGACCAAAAGGACATAAAATTGTGCATAACCATTAACCCAACAATATCACTACTAGGTCTATCTCCCAAAGAGATGAAACATAGTGGGAAAAGACCTGTTTGTACAAAAATATTTCTAGCATTTCTTTTGTGAATGGTAGCAAAGAACTGAAAACTGAAGGAATATTGAGCAATTGTGGAATGACCAAGAATTCTGTGGTATATGCTTATAATGGAAATACTACTGTTCACTTAGAAATAATGAACAAGGTGACCACAAAAAAAAAAAAGAAAGAAAGAAAGACTTACATGAAGTGTACCAAATTAAGTGAACAGAACCAGGATCAACTGTGAATGAATTAACTATTGTCATCAAGTAAGGATTCAGGACAACTCCAAGGAATTTATGATAAAAAATGCTACCCACTGCTATAGAGAGAAAAATAGTCTAAATGTCAATTGAAGCATATCATTTTCCACTTTCTTTCTTCCATGAATTTTTCTCTTGTGTAAGCAGTTATGTATCTTCTTTCACAATATGATTAACAAGGAAATGTATATTATATAATAACACATATACAACCTATATCATATTACCTGACTCCTTGAGAGAGAGATGGAAGGGAAGGAAAGAATATGGACAGCAAAATGTCAGAAAAATAGTTATTAAAATTGTATTGACATATGATCATGAAAAAATAAAAATTAAATTAAAAAGGAACATTAGGTAGAAGTTGCAAATAGATTAATTTAAGTGTGATGTAAGAATAAACATCTTAGCAATTAGAACTATTTAAAAATGGAATGTGTTGCCTCTGGAGGTAATAAACCACCTATCCAAAGAAAGTCCTTAAGCAAAGGTTTAAGGAAGAAGAAGAAAAGACTCATTTTTTTAGTTAATTCTAAGAATCTATCATTGATATCAAGGTCATTGATGGTACTGGAAAATTTTCTCACCAAATATTAAAACCAATGATTTGTTTTTAAAAGAGATACCGACATAAATGTTCTCTAAAAATAAGTTAAGTACGCTACTGAAGGAAGCTCTGTAGAAATGAATTTGCCTGGGAGATATTAAGGAAGAGAAAAGAGACTAAAGATAGATAGTTTGAAGCAACAAATGTTGAGGATTTCAAGTAACTACTAAGTACTGATCAGTATAAAATAAATTATGGCTAGCAATTTGCTCATTGTCTCTGACATTAAAGAAGGAGAAATAAGTAATTTTTATCTTTATTCCATTTCAGAATAGTAAGTACATTGTGGAAATTTGAGTGATAAGTTTAAAAGGCAAAGATTATGCAAATCATTAATGGTAAAACATATCAAATTATGAAGTTGTGAATTTGGCTCAATGGATGATATTTTCTATTTTTCAAACTCTTATTTTCTCCTTTGGAAGCTCATGTCCTGGGGAGGCAACATTCTCAAACTTACACCTAGCAATATAAGGTGCTCCTAAAGCCTAATGTCTCACTAGTGTCTTCCCAACATAAACAGAACCATGATCTAGACTATTGTCTCCCTTTACCTCTCCAGATAAATTTACCATGTCATATTCCATTCACCTAGTCTCTACTCATTACTCTTAGAGGTCATACTTTCTCAACTTATTATGTTTTGTTAAGGATTTAAAAACCAGTAATATTCTTTCCAGAGCAATCGAATTGTGCAGTGGAGAGAAGTGTTGGGACTTGATTCAGAAAGACCTATATTACTGAATCCAAATATGACCTCATACACTTACTGTGTGACCCTGGCAAAGTCACTTGACTCTGTTTGCCTCACTTTCCAAATCTGTAAAATGAATCAGAGAAGGAAATGGCAAAGCACTTCAGTACCTTTGCCAAGAAATCATAAATGGAGTCTAGAAAAGTTAGACATGATTGAACAAAAATAACAATAATCTTCATTTTCTTCTCAAAGGACTTTGCATTTTTCTAGATATTCCTTGAATAGTTTGACACAAAGAACAGATTTCTAATGACAGAACTTTAGATACTGTTACAAATCAAAATCAGGGAAATCTGTGTTGGAAAACTGTTGACTCATTTTCAATCTGAATACAGAGACAGCCACCTAATCCCTGTATCCTTTCTCCCCAAAGCAGTTCTTCCCTGGCCAAAAACAATGCTAGTTTTCACACAAATGGCATTGTTCTACATATAAATCAGAAAATTTCATTCTTTATTTCCAGGTTCATATTGAGGTAGAAATATCTTTGAGACATTTTGAAAATGTGGAATTCAATGGACACAGCTAAAAATTAAATGGAGGTGGGGGGACCTTTTTTAGACCTACTGTAAATGCATCTTTTTCTGAGGCTACAGGCATCTGAGATAAATTGATTTTTGAAATAACATAGCAAGAGTTCCCATTTCAGCATAGTGACAGGTCCATTGATAAAATCTACTCAGACAGAAGCCAGCTTCTGGAAAGTCAGCCAGTTTATTATTGCAATTCTACCAAAGTAAAGGAAATGTCCACCTATACTCAGACTCATCTATCTTCTTTCCAATGCAGAGGTCATTTTTCTTTTTCTTCTATTAAAATGAGCAGAAATTGAACATAGATGTATTGATTCTCTCTGATCCTTCTCCTTCTGAGATTTAGTAATCTTGCCTTTCCCTAGACAGTCTATTTCTGTCTCAGAACCATCTGACAAGAGATTTAGTTTCCATATTAAATGATTCTCCTAATCCAATCACAAACTTCTAGTAGTGTAGAGAAACAGTAATTACTTCAGTAAAAAAAATTTATTAAAAAACTATTGTTCATCCTTCATTTTGAAAAGGACCAGTGGATCCTCTCTTGATTTGCATGTGGATTGAACTTAAGTGAGGCAGAGTCACAAAAAGTCATTTGGCACACTCTCTCTTCCAGAATTATTGAAAGTCCAGTTACAGGACAAAAAGTCAAGATGTCTGACAATGGTCTGAGATGCAATAGCTTATTTGATGCCTGACCAAGATCTAAGCATTCCACAGTACCTACTTCTGCCACATTTATGGCTATTGGAATGAATTCATCCATTCTGAGGGGAAGTCTTCACATGCTTGAGGTAGACATTGTCTTGGTTTTGAGGTCTCTCAGTTTCTCTCAACCTGGTTTAAGCCCACCTGCTATGAGAGTTTTACCAGGATGCAGCTGCTACACATGCATGCTATAGCTTCTCAGAGCAGCAAGTAAGAATTGGATGGCAAGTGGACATCAAAGGTGGATGAGCAGCCCTGCAGAGTACTCAGCAAACCCTCACAGCATAGGTGCTAGCTCTCCTTAAAGTCTGCATATACCCCCAATATATGGAAATGTAAAATTCATTCTAAACACAAGCAAATCATTTATATCTATTTTGATCCTATGCCTGAATATTTTTACCATACAATTCCTTACACTATAAAAGTATAGCCAACTATTATGCAAGATTCACGTCTAAATCATTCTTCATGTAGTCTTCAGGTTTTAAAAATTTGCTTTCAAGGAAATAGACTTCTGAATTTTTGCTCTTTGACATAAATAAGCATCTTACATCAAAGAGTCCTTTATTGATAGATGCCACTCCATATTGTTTATTTGCTTTTACTCTCCCCTTCAGATATTAGCTTAACCAGTGCAATTGATTTAATTGGATAGGCCATCTTAAGCTGGTGTTCTGCATCAGGCTTAGAGTTGAATCTTTATAAATCAGGCATTGATTGGGAAGCAGTGAAAAATTCCAAGTGGGAATTACTATTTTTGAGTTATTATTTAATCATTTATTATTGTGAATTATCTCTGTGTTATATCCCTGGATGGAAGGATAACATTTATTTTTATTATTGGATAACTTGCTAAATATATAGAGTTTTAAGTAATGACTAAGATAACTCATCATATGCATTATGCACAAAGTGGCTACTTCAGGCCTAATGATGATTTTCTTTGTCACTGTGCACTTATAGGGAGAGATTTAGTTGAAAGGAATGAACAAAGTTTGATAAACTAATAAGAAAGATCCTCCTTATTCTCTAAAGTTAAAAAGAAATAGATCTTTTACTAGGCAAATTACCTTGTTTTTGAACTATCAAATGAGGACTCTGGCTCAGAACATGACCAAGGTCACTAATAAGGTATGTTCTTCTGATCTTTTAAGGGTATTAATTAACACAATTTCATTTTTCAGTCTTCATTATTTTCAGGACAAAGACTAATTATGTTTTAGAGAAGTTTATCTGAAGTTTATCACTGAAAGAAAACACTTAAAAAGTGAGTCCTTAACTTAAGCCAATTCATTTCACAAAATGTACATTGAGAGAAACCTTCCCTAGGCATAGCTTCATTTTATTATTTTAATCATTCACTTCTTTCTGTCGATCAGTGTCAACAACTTGTCAAAACCAGTCAAGGGCACAGGTTTCATATCCATATAAATAGGCTGTAATTATCTTTAGTGAGTCTGACAGACTTGCACAAGCCAATTATTTGGAAAACATGAAGATTAACACAAAGCTAGAACAATTTAGGCTACTTTAAGACACTGGTAGTTTCTAAGTGTTAGGAGATTATTACAGAAAAACTGCTTAGATCAGATCACAGATTGAGAATTATTCTTATTTCTAAATAATGTTTTCTGCAAGGATATTGATAAGAGGAGAGCACCCAGAAGAATGAAATCAAGATGGGGGAGCACTTGGACTCATGCCATATGGTACACAGCTAAAGGAATCAGGGATGTTTAGACTGGAAAAGGGAAGATAGGGCACACAAAGTAGCTTTCTTAAGATATTTCTTCTGCTCAGGTCCACTGAGAAAATTTTATGGCTAGGTATGGTGGTGTACACCTATAGTCCTTGCTATTGGCAGGCTGAAGATTCATTTACTTGAGTTTAAGAATTCTGACCTTCAAATGGGCTAAAGCCAATCAAGTAAACCTACTAAGTAGGAAAGAATATGGCGAGTCCCTGGATAGCAGAGGTCTACCAGGAAACTTAAAGATGGATGAAATGACCCAGCTTAAGAAAAAAAGGAGCAAGTTAAAGCTTCTGTGTCAGTAAGGCTTGTGATTAACCTATGAATAACAAGACCTGAGAAGGTCCAAAATAAGGACTACCCTAGTCTGAGAGGAGAGGATGAGAAAAAAACAGAATAGGATAAAAGGAGAGAAAATAGGTAAAGTGTGTGGATATTATAAAGGAATATTTTTTTAAAAGAAAGGTTTTTTGGATAATTTTAATTAGGCACAATGGGCTATCTCAGAAGGAAGTGAGTACTTTCTTCAATTCAGGCCTTCAAGTAAAGGCTGGATGAAGTCTTTTCTGCCTTGCTTTATGGCATATTTTTGTTCAAATGATTAAATGGCTCTGAATTCCCTTAATAACATATATTTAATGATTCTGTCCCTGAAACTGAAATTTTAAATATATATTCTAAAGCAGAAAGTCCCTCTCAGTGAAATGATATCTGCTTTGTAACTTATAGTATTAAAGAGTTGACCTAGGATACTGAAAATTTAAATATTTTTTTTCAAATCCATGTTAAACCATACTAAAATTATGGTGCATAAATTTAAGGCAAAATAATTTTGTTCTAAAAACAATGTAATAAAACAGAAAAGCACCAAAAGAATTATATGACCCAATACAGTGAGATAAAGATATAGTTATTTAATACAAATATGTAAGTGGAAAGAACAATCATTTAGTAATTGAAATTAAATGCCATAAAATTATAAAGAAAAAATGTGGACTTGAAGGAGAAATTTGAGAATAAATCTCTCCCAATTTCTTGTAAAGATTAGGGTCCATGTGTAAAACAGATAATATTAACTTTTCAATAATATATTTATTGTTTTTGGTGATTTTACTTTTCTCTTTAAAATATGAATCTTTATTATAAATGAAGTTTTCTTGGTAGGGTGAAGGCAAAAGAAAATGTAGTAGATAATAAGCTGAGCATAAGACAAGTATTTACAAATAGTAAGAAAGTACCTAACTAAAGGGCTTTGATGATCCAAAAGCATTTGTGAGTTAGATAAGCTTTATCCTTGAAAGCCAAATTAACTGGAAAATTAAAGCTTGTGTTTGGCTCCCAGGAAAATTCTAAAATGAAGAATTAAAACCATTTTTAGTAAATAGCTAGAGAGGGAATGATTATAAAAAGTCAACACAGTGTCTTTAAGAAGAGGTCATGACAGGGGGCAGCTGGGTAGCTCAGTGGATTGAGAGCCAGGCCTAGAGACAGGAGGTCCTAGGTTCAAATCCCAGCCTCAGACACTTCCCAGCTGTGTGACCCTGGGCAAGTCACTTGACCCCCATTGCCTACCCTTACCACTCTTCCACCTATAAGTCAATACACTGAAGTTAAGGGTTTAAAATAAAAAAATAAAATAAAAGAAGAGGTCGTGACAAACTGAGTATATTTCCTTTTTTTGATGGAGTTACTAATCTGGTAGATAGAATATAGTGCTTATAATATCCTTATATGTTAGCAAACTATTTGGTAAGGAATTTAATATTCTTTTAGTGAAGATATGGAGCTATGGATTAGTAAATAATAGAGTTATATGGTTCAGAACCAGTTGAATATTCAAAGACTAAGGGTAGTTCTTACTGTTCCATTGTCAATGTGACAGGAAGCCCTTGCATAGTACCTAAGGAAACTATGCTTTGTCTTGTATTATTTAACATTTATTATCAATGACTCAGACCAGGTCCATGGTACAGGGCCAAATTTACCTCCATTTCCCCTATTTTTGTATGAACATTGAGCTAAAAATAGTGTTTTTATTTTTTAAATAATTCTTAGCTCACAGGCTATATTTGTCATTATAACTTGCTCATCTCTTAATCAGATGAATTGATAAATAATTTATGAAATCATGAAATAAGACCAACAAAACCATTTCTTTGGGTACTTGCCAGGAAAGACCACAATGGCAATGGAAAGAGGGGCTACCATCACACTTTTATTAATTGAAAAATTCTGTTTAATTAATTTAGATTATTTTCCCATGGTTACATGATTCATGTTCTTTCTCTCCTCTCCAACCCCCACCCCAATAGCTGACACACAATTCCACTGGGGTTTACATGTATCATTGATCAAGACCTATTCCCATATTTTTGATAATACAATCACATTTTAATAAGAGTGAATGTGTAGGGACACAGAAAGTATAGGAAAAGCAGCAAAAAAGGGAATACAGAGGCAAATGATATAAAATTAGAATCTGTTACCCTGAAAACTATGATCCCCAATAAAACTATGATTCCCAGAAAAACTAAGATTCCCAGAACCCCACTCATTTCCTGTCATTATGTGCTGATGTAGAGAGGATATAAATTGGGTAATTTCCATGTCTTGCCCTCTTCTCTTCCTGTGAGGGCAAATGTGAACTTGGGACTTTTTAGCAGGTAGAAAATCTTGGTCATATAGTTCTGTTTGTCAGATAATAAACTTTATAAATATAACACTTCAAGTATTAAACACTAATTTTATCTATTAACTCTAAGTTTTCTAGAATATCATTCACCTCTCTTATCTCTTTCTTATTTATTTTTTTGTTTGATTATCCAGATCTGATAGGGGAAGGTTGAGGTCTCTCACTAGTATACTTTTGCTATCTATTTTGTCCTTGAGCTCCACTAGCTTCTCCTTTAGAAATTTGGATGCTATACTATTTGGTGCATACATATTGAGTACTGATATTTCTTCATTGTTTATACTGCCTTTAATTAGGATATAATTACCTTCCCTATATATTTTAACTAAATCTATTTTTACTTTGGCTCTGTCAGAAATCATGAGTGCAACTCCTGCCTTCTTTTTCTCAGTTGAAGCCCAATAGATTTTGCTCCATCCTTTCATTTTTATTCTATGTATGTCTGCCTGTCTCCTGTGTGTTTCTTGTAGACAACATATGTATGGTAGGACTTTGCTTTTTAGTCCACTGTGCTATTTGCTTCCATTTTATGGACAAGTTCATCCCATTCACATTCAGAGTTATAATTATCAACTGTGTATTCACAGACATTTTGATTCTCTCTCCTAGCTGTGCCCTTTCTTCTTTCACTATTTCCTTCTATATCAGTGTATTATTTTTAATCAGTTGCCCCAATCCCCACCCTTATTGTACATCCCTTTCTCCTCTCTCCTTTATTATTCCCCTCTTATTCTACTTTAGGGTCTTTTTAAGCTAACCACCCCCCACCCTCTGCCTTACTAGTGTTGCTTCCCTCCCCCCCAGTCCTTTTGTTACCCTTCTACTTCTCTATAGGGCATGAATCAATTCTCTGCCCCAATGGATCTGATTATTCTTCCCTCTTTAAGTTGATTTCAGTGCACTAAAGTATTAAATATTTCCTCTCTCCAACCTCTTTACCATTCCAGTTTATTGTTATTCTTCCCTATTTGCCCTCACATGCTTCTTTATGGAATAAAAATTTAATCCATTTTGTTTATTTTCTCAATTTTCTTAATATTACCTTCTTTTTTACCTCTAGTTTTGTAT
>NC_058132.1:184358537-184425249 GCF_016433145.1 Gracilinanus agilis | reverse complement strand
ATATATCTTGACATTTCATCCTATACACTTTGTCACTGGTCCTTCTATGTAAACTTCTCCTAGTTACCCTGTTAATAACAATTTTTAAGATTTGCCAATATCTTCTTTTCTTCTAGGTATACAAATCTATTGAACTTATTGGGTCCCTTAAAGAAAAGATTCCCCCTTCTCTCTAAATTACCTTATGGTGATTCTCTTGAGTTCTGTGTTTGGGCAGCAAACTATCTGTTTAAGTCTAGTTTTTTTGTCATTAGTACTTGAAAGTTCTCAATTTTATTGAATGACCATACTTTCCCCCTGAATAAATATAGTCAGTTTTGTGGGATAGTTGATTCTTGGTTGTAGACCTAGTTCTCTTGCTTTCCAGAATATTATGTTCCATGCCTTCCAGTCCTTCAATGTAGTTGCAGCCAGATCCTGTATTATCCTAACTGTGGTTCCCTGGTATCTGAATGACTTCTTTCTAGCAGCTTGTGATATTTTTTCCTTGGTCTGGTAGTTTTTTTTTTTTAATTTGGCTATAATATTCCTGGAAGTTGTCAGTTGTGGATTAAATGTAGGAGATGATCTGTGGATTCTTTCAATTTCCACTTTTCCCTCTTGTTCGAGAATGTCAGGACAGTTTTCTCTGATAACTTCTTATAGTATGATGTCTAAACTTTTTATTTTCTCATGATGTTTTGTGTTATAGAGAAAGTAGGTAAATCTTAATCTTGTGGTTAAAAGGAGGGATAAAGGTGAGGTAGGTATTAGGAGGAGGAATGAAGGGGATGGCTGAATGAAGGGAAGGAATGAATGAGGTGGTATATTGGATGGTAAGGGAATAGATGGGGGTATTCAGGAGAGGCAGCTTAAAACAGGCTAGACACTGAGGCTAGAGACAGAGGATACTTGGGGGGGGGAGATAGGCTGAACCCTACAAGGCAAGGAAAGATATCTCTATAGATATGAAGAAGCTGGGCCATTCAGAAATGTTTAAATTCTCTTGTTAGTTTCTCAAGTCCCTTGAGGGAGGAGTCGAAGGGCTCCTCCCTGCCAGTCAAACTGATGGCAGGAGGAAGTCACAGGTAAAGACTTCCTGTCAAGATGGATGCCCGCAGTTTCTTCAAGAAAAAAGAAAATGATTCCTTCCCTCTTCAGCCCTTGCCTTAATTTTCGACACAATGATTCACCAGAGGGTTTGAATAGGTAACAAAGGGGATTTATTAATACCAGGATTAATCAGAAGGAGAGAGGGGTTTAGGGTTTTGAAATAGCTGCTTGGGAGAAGGCTGCAGGTGGGGGAAGGGTCACAGGAGGGTTAGATTGAGAGAGAGCCTGCTCTCCCAGTCAGGAAGATTTGGCTGCCTGAAAGTAAAATATTTACTAGATCAATAAAATCAGGGATAGCTTGATTTAGGGATGTCCTACTTGCCTACAGAAAACTGAACCCACAAAGTCTAGACACCAAAACCAAAAACCACCCTTCCTCCCAACCACCCCAAAGGGAAATTCAGGAAAGATAACAGGGGTATAATATGGAGAGGTCAGGGAGAGGTCCAGAGAAATCAGCTAAATTCAAATTGCCAGAGACAAAAGCAGAGGCCAAGGCAAAGCCAAAAGTCAAAAGCAGAGCCTCAGATGGAACTTTAGCTCTCCTCAAGCCTCAGGTTCCAACTGAACTTTTGTGAAGATTCTAAGACTTAACTGCCAGGGCTGTTTACAGTTGACTCTTTCCAGAGCAAAAGCCTCTGTTGCATCCTTGCATTATATCTGGTAAACCAATAATTCTTATATTGTCTCTTCTAGCTCTGTTCTCCATATCTTTGGTTGAATAAATGAGGTGTTTCATAGTCTCCTTAAATTTTTCATTTTGATTTATATATTCTTGATGACTTGTGAAGTCATTTGCTTCTAGTTGTTGAGTTCTATTTTTTTAAATACTGAATTTAATCCCTGGCTTTTTGGTCTTCCTTCTCCTTCTGGTCTCATTTTCTTTGAAGATCATCTTTTGCTTTCTTTGCTTTTTTTTTCAAACTGGCCAATTCTGGCCAATTTTGAATTATGAGATCTTCCAAAGCCTGTGTCCAGTTTGCTGGAGCTTCTTCCTCTTCTTCTAATTCATTTGCTCTCTTTTCACTTTCTTGAAAGAAGCTACCAATTGTCCTTTCTTTTCTCTTTTTCTGTCATTTAGTCATATTTTTTTCTTTTCTGTTCTGCTAGTTTAAATAGATGGATTTAATGGGCTTTGATGAAAGATCTTACCCGAGCTGGCAATGGAGGTTTGTAGTTACTTTCTCTGCAGTGTATGGTGGAGGGGTGTTGGAGTTTCCCTGCCCCCTGAAGACTTCTTGTCTGTCCAATTGATGAGACTAATCCTGCATTGATTGGATTAGTTTGTATTGCTTAATGTACCCTGAGGTTAAAACCTGGAGAGGGAAAAAAAGAAGTGAGGGGACAAGATGGAAGGTTTTTGCTCAGCTGTCCAGCAGCAGGGTCCCCTGCTCTGTCCTGTTGTTTGACATGGTTTTCTTTCCTCTTGAAGCCCTTTGTTCTCTATCTCAGCTTGATAAAGCCAGGTGGTCTGAGGTTTGGCTGAGTCTAAGTCGCTATCTTCCAAGCATTTTTGCTGTGTTTCTTTGGCTTTCTCCTACAGTCACCTCCCTGTGCCTGTGTTCAACTCCCCGAGTCCAGCACCAGCAAAACCCTCTCTATCTAGGCCAGTGTGCCTGCCCACCCAGAGATTTCAGGGGCCTCTGAAGACTCTGCTCAGTGCTTGGAGGAGGGGTCCTGGGATTTCCCTTCTAAACCCTCAAACCCAACAGTTAAAGAATTCAAGCCTTTTTCTTGGTATACCTCTTTAGCTGTCCAGAAGTAGGGTCCCCCTGCTTTGTCCCATTGTTAGATTTGGTCCTCTTTCTTCTCGAAGTGCATTGTTTTCCATCTTGGTGTGGAAGAGTGAGGAGGTTTTAAGATTCGCTCTATCTAAGCTGCCATCTTTCCAGAATTCCCCTGAACACTAATTTTAAATCCTACAATGGTTTGGGGTTGGGGAAAAGAGTGTTGGAGCAAGGTAGGCAATGATAGGGAAGATGATGATAAGGTTGGGAGGCACAATAATCATTCACATAATCATAGATTAGTGTTTGGAACATAAGGAAGCATGGACCCAATGGAGATAAAAGAATGCTTGAGGGAAGGTCTTTGAATGACATTTTAAAGGAGTTTAATTTGGGGGGGGCAGGAAATGAAATCTTATCTGTGCCAACTAAGGGTTAATTCATTAATATGTCAAAGTCATTTCAACTCTATTGATAAAACTTTAAATTAATATAGCCATATGATCTTAGATGTATCAGCACTGTTTACTGATATGCTTGTTTTCCTGCAAATGTATAGGACTTGTTTGAGTTTACATGTGATAGAATCAAAAGACTGGCACCGAAGCTGAGATGACTTCCTCTGACTCAGTACATATCACTAGGATGTGATTTTGGTTAGCATATGATACATCTTATAAGTTATGCCCTTTGATCTTTGGGACAGTTTGTATGTGACTTCTAGTTTCCCCTTTCCCCTAATATGATAAGACCAGCATAAGTGTAATGATATTATGTATTTGATCAGAACAGTCCTATTACTAGAAAAAATAAATTCCACCTTTGACACTTTGCCTCTGACACTGACATCTTGGAGTGGGAGAAAAAGTGCAATACTATTTTCCTTATATAATGATATGAAGACCACTGTACCCATAAGGGTGGGAAAGCAAGAGAGATTGAAGGCATAGGGTCACTGCCAATAGAAGTCAGGGCATTAGAAAGAGGAAATAGTTTTTCTTTTAACCCATCAAGAATTTACCTGTAGTCAGAATGGATTTTGACATCTGTTTCCCTCCATCTTTAAAATTCTACCTAGTTTCTAAGTTTCTTTCTTGCTCTGCTTTCCCTTTCCCCAACATATTGAGATAAATCCCTCTACTTGTAACAGAGAACATATAGCCTAGATGTCTTCATCTCACCTTACTTCCATATTTTCATCAAAACCAAACTTTATACTGAAGATTCCATATATCTTTGTACTCTCTCCAAGGCTGAATTTTAGCAAGTGTTGATATAATCCTGGCTCCCCATTATACACTAGTACTCTTTCCCACTTCTGATACTTTCCATCTGATATTACATTCCATTTACTCTCCGTATGTGTGTGTGTGTGTATGTATTATTTTCATGTTATCTCCCTCATTTGAATGTATACTCCTTGAGGACAGGAACTTTTTTTACCTTTCTCTATATACTCAGTGTTTAGCACAGTACTTGTCACATAGTAGTACTTACAGAATACTTGTTGATTGAGTCACAGACTATAACCCTTAAATCCTCTGCCACCATCATTTAGTAAAAGATTCCTTTCTTTTAAAATTCACAAGTATTATCAGCAAGTATCATCAACAATAGAGATAAGTTAGAAGCCTTCCCAATAAGACCATGAGTGAAGCAAGGATGCCCATTATTACTACTATTTTTAATATTGTACTAGAAATGCTAGCTTTAGTGATAAGAGAAAAAGAAATTGAAGGAATTAAAGATGGCAACAAGGAAACTAAACTATATGCTTTGTGGGATTATAGGATAGTATACTTAGAGAATTCTAAAAAAAATCAACTAAAATGAGTAGAAATAATGAATAACTTCAGCAAAGTTGCAGGATACAAAATAAACTCATTAATTAATAAATCATAAATCATAAGCATTTCTATATATTTCCAATAAAACTCAAAAGCAAGACTTAGAAAGAGAAATTCCATTTAAAATCACTCCACACAATATAAAAATACTTGGGGATCTATTTGCCAAGACAAATACAGGAATTATATGAACACAATTGTAAAACACTTTGCACACAAATAAAATTAGATCTAAGTAATTAGAAAAGCATTAATTGCTCATGGGTAGGTCAAACTAATATGTTAAAAACAACAATCCTAGCTTTATTAATTTAGTTTTTCAGTACCATACTTTTCAAAAGATTAAAACATTTTTATAGAACTAGAAAAATTATAACAAAAAATAATTTAATAAAAGGTCAAGAATATCAAGTGAACTAATGAAAAAAAAAGTGAAGGATGGTGGTCTAGCAAAACTGTACTATAAAGCAGTAATCTTCAAAACAATCTGGTACTGGCTAAGAAATATAAGGGTGGATCAATGTAATAGACTAGGGGTAAATGACCTCAGCAATCTAATATTTAATAAACCCAAAGGTCCTAGCTTTAGGAATAATAACTCACTATTTTACAAAAAATTGCTGAGAAAATTGGAAAATACCATTCTAGAGATCTCTTTATCATCTCTGATAATCTGATAAGCACGGTTTAGTTGATAAGGAAATAACAGGACAGGAAGATCTTTTAACTCATTCTTCCAGCTCTGTCTCCAGGAATATGGAGTTTATTATATATATTTCAAGACTCATTTCACACAAAAGAACCCCCCAAAAACTTCACAGATGTGCAAAAGTTACAAATTTTGTTATATCAAAATACAAAAGGTCTCATTGGCTTCAAAATAGAACAAGGCCAAGGCTGAATTTTGACTGGGTTCTGATCAGAAAGCCAAGTCGGGGAATATTTTTCTCAGGGTTGAATTGCCCCTACTAAGGTTTTTGGCCTTGGCTGTAACAGGTAGCTGCATCCCTGGCCAAAGGGGAAGAGTGTTAACCTTTTAACTGCTGATTAGCTAGGAACTTAAAGCTTTACAATAAGGCCATGATACTTTTCAACAAGAAATCACGAGGATCACAAAAGGGGTCAAAAGAGGAGTCTCAGATTTTTATCTATTCTCTTATTGGCTTCCCACATATTTCCCCCTTTTCTTTAAATTAAAATGATTTATTACACAGGAAAAATTTTAATAATGAAAGGAGCCATCAATTAGTTATAATCATCAGCTATAGCTGGATCTGATAGGATTTACAGATTAAACTGTTTATTTATGGCTCTCTACATACTATGGCAAAAATTAGGTTTGGATGAAAATATCACACCCTTTGCCAAGATTTCTAACCAAACAAGAAATAGAGAGAGAACATTACAAGATATAAAAGGAATAATTTTGATTATATTAAATTTAAAAGTTTTGCTCAAACAAAACACATGGAACCAAGATTAGAAGGGAAAGAACAAATTGGGGGAAATTTTTTTAACAAACTTCTCTGGGTATCAAAGTCATTTTTCTCAAATATATAAAGAACTAAGTCAAAATCAAAGAATCCAAGTCATTCCTCAATTGATAAATGGTTAAAGGGTATGAATAGGAAGTTTTCAAATGAAGAAATCAAAGTTATCAATAACCATATGAAAAATATTTTAAATCCCTCTTGACTAGAGAAAGGCAAATTAAACAACTCTGATGTACTACCTCAAACCTATCAGATTGACCATTATGACAGTAAAATATAATAATAAATGTTGGTGTGAATGTGGCAAAATTGTGACACTAATGCATTGCTGGTGGAGTTGTAACTTGATTCAACTATTCTGGAGGGCAATTTGGAATTATATCCAAAGGGCTATAAAAATGCATACCTTTTTATCAAGTAACATCACTAATAGGTCTGCATCACAAAGAGATAAAAATTGGAAATACTTGTTTGTACAAAAATATTTATAGCTATGCTTTTTGTAATGGCAAAAAAATAGAGACTAAAGGGATATCCTCAATTGGGGAATGGTTGTAAAATTGTGGTTTATAATGGTGATGTAATACTTTTGTGTTATAAGGAATAATGAACAGGATGATTTCAGAAAGAATTGGAAAGATCTTTGTGAACTGATGCAGAGTGAAAAAAAAAAACAGAACCAGAATATTATACACAGTTACCAGAATGTTGCGGAACAATCAAATACTTTACTACCAGCAGCAATACAATGGGCCAATGAGGCACTTATGAAAAAGAATACTATCCTCCTCCAGAGAAAGAACTGTTGTAGTAGAAATTTAGATGAAAACATATAATTTATCACTTGTTTATTTAGGTATATGTTTTAGGGCTTTAGTTTTATAAAATTATTCACTTACAGAAATGAATAATATGGGAAAATATTTTACATGATAATACATGTATAAACTAGATTTTTTAAATTCACTATAATTTGGCTATATCCCTGTTGCTTCCATTTATGAATCTCCAAGATATTCTTCCTCCTCTCTCCCATCTCTAGCAAGTTCAGTAACTGGCTGACATTCTTTGTCATTTCTGATTTCTAAACTCTTCTAAAATCCTTGTCCTCTTAGTTCCTCAACCTCATTCCTCATTAATTTCCACAACTTCTGTCTGTAATATTCTATCTCAATAATGCAAAAAACAAATCATCATAACTTAGACACATAACTTTGCTCAAACATGTTCATTTCAATGTCCAAGATCCTATGTATGCCTGTGGATCTAGACATTAAGTTTTTAATTAAAGGATACTGAGTATTTTGGTGGGAGGAGTTACTTGATCTATTATTCTATTCTTCTAAAGACTTCTCAGTGAAGAAATTCTAGACATTGCAGACAGACAACTGTTTCATAACTTATATTCTTAGGTAGGAACCTAAGAAACTAGACCCCGAATCAAGTTTTTTATATACTTAAGCCAACTCTATTTCCAATATACCAAAGGTGTTTCTCATCTCAGAGGTTATTTTTTTTACCTTTTTTCCATTTATATGTTGATACATTTAAGAATATATTTCTGACATTTTGCATCATATCTATTAATAAGATTTTTTAAAATATTAAAACAACTGTAAACTTTATAATGACCTTGTGGCCAACTAACTCTAATCAGTCTTAAAAATACAAACCATAGTGGCTACCCCTACTATTTTCAACCCATCAATGCAAGAGTTTACTTAGAAAAGTAAAATTCCTGGGATTATAAAACTGCAATAGTTAATGTAAGATAAAAGATATAAGAAAACATATGCAAATTAAGAATTTTTTTCAGCCATAGTTTGTGAAGCAAAATAAGCAAAAGTTTATTCATTTGTAAAACTAAAAATTTTAATATAAAGTTTTAAGAAGACTAGTGATAGCTTCTGCAAGGTTTGTGATAACTATTTAGGGAAGAATAAAAGAAATACTCTATAACTATGAGTGTTCAGTTCAGAATAGATAATAAAATCTCCAGTGGACCCAGTTTAATATGTGTTTTTTTTAATTTCTTCTAGTAATATTCAGCACCACAGGAATAACAATAGGGAAGAAAAAGGATGAGGGTGACCCACAGTTGAATCTTGGTAGGTTATGAATGAACAAAAGATGAAAGAATTCAAGGAGTCAAGAATTTAAGGATGGGAAATGGTTTATAGTTAAACTAGTCAATTATTAGGTCAAAACAGTGATCAAAGGGCAATGAAAGCAGAGTAAAAATGTCTACTTCCTTCACATTTTGAAGTCTTTTTTGAAAAATATTGGCTCAAAATACAACTATAACAAAGCAAATACATCAGGTTTTTTAAAAAAATACTACTAATAAAAATGACTAGTGATTCAATTAATAATGCCAATTACAACATTAGTAGTATCTAACTCCATATAGCATCCTCAGAAGATGTTCTCATGACCTACATTGAAGAGAAAATGAAGGTTAACTATTGTAAACAACATTAAGTCATAAAATTATGCATCCAAATTCTGCCTCTGACTCTGTATCTTTGGGGCCATAGACAAGCCACTTAAGCTTATAGAGTCTCAAGGAACTTTCTAATATTTATCTAGTCAGTTATAGAAGCTGGGATCTGCACTGGTACTCTCCAAGGAAATCACTAGTACTTGAAACTTTGACTATTTCTGAAGATATGAGTAATAGCATCAGGCTTATACTTTATACCTAAGCTACTTTTTGATCAATTTAAATTCATATGTTCCTTTAAAAATCCTATACATTGAAACTGTGGGAGGAGAAACACAGAAGAAAAACAACTAGTTGAACACATGGACTGATGGGGATATTATTGGGGATGTAGACACTAAATGATAACTCTAGTCCAACTATCAATAATATGGAATTAGGTCTTAATCAATGATACATGTAAAACCCAGTGGAATTGTGCATCGGCTAAGGGGGGTTAGGGGTGTTTGAGGGAGAGGGAAAGAACATGAAATATGTAACTATGGGAAAATATTCAAAATAATAATTAAAGTTGAAAAATAATAAAATAAATAAAAATAATAATCTTATATAATGAAAAATGAAATGTCCCATGAAAAATAGATAAGAAGAGGGGCAGCTGGGTAGCTCAGTGGATTGAGAACCAGGCCTAGAGATGGGAGGTCCTAGGTTCAAATCTGGCCTCAGACACTTCCCAGCTGTGTGACCCTGGGCAAGTCACTTGACCCCCATTGCCTACCCTTACCACTCTTCTACCTATAAGTCAATACACAGAAGCTAAGGGTTTAAAATTTTAAAAAATAGATAAGAAAAGAAATAGAAACCAAGAGGATGGTTAAGGCGTAGACATTGTGAATCTATATCATTAATAAGAAAAATTTTTCCAGTTCTACTGGGTTATATTTTGATATTAAAGATAGAGATCATTATAAATTGTGCCCATAGAGACTGGGCACCAAATTAATTTTCTTGGATGCTCACACAGGCATTCATAAGCAGAAAATATTTAGGCACCTTTACAGCAGAGTCTCCTACAGTAACATTTGTACTTCAAATGTTGTTTGCCTCCAGCTACCAGTGTCTGCAATATCCAACTGGCAATATATATCAGGGAGAAATAACAAGAAAAATAGATAAGAGGAGGCAAAAGATGCTATGTGTTACATTTTTTTCCATCATGTTGGGGCACTATATCATGCACCGTCAAGCAGTATATTTTATCAGCTTTCTTTGTTGATTTGCTAGACCTTGAAAATTGATAGTCAGTCTCTCTTCGCAAATGTGTATCAGTGGCTGGTGCTGATTCACATCAAACTCTCACATTTTTCATATTCAGTTACTAAAACTGTATCATAAAAATGGCAGTGCTATTTTCTAGTTACAGTGGTGTCTTTGTATCACATGTCATTTTAGAGGCTGAACCTAATTCTCTATTTCTCTGCTGCCTGTATTTAATAATCATCCAAGGACCAAGCAGAGCAAAGGCATCCCCTACTTGTTTTTGAGTCATCTGAGGATTCAACTATAATAAACCACCAACAAGGAGATCCTTAGTGTGTGCTTAAATTGCAAGGTATTATAATGAATGGAACTAATGTTGTAGGTTTCCCGATACCAAGGTTTTTGTTCCTTTCTCATTCTCTCTGAGGAAAAGAAGATATCTCCTTTAGGAGCTATTTTCCCCTTTGTTTTGGTCTTCGATCAAAATGTAACATTTTCAAAATTTTTGGCATGAATATATAAAAATATGTTTTTTTCAAATAAAATACTTTTTTACATAAAGATAAATTCCTCTACCAGAAAAATAGAAAGAGAGACAGAAATACTGAGATACAGAGAAAGTGAGGAGCATTTAGGATATATACACATATAAACACACAAAGAGAGAGACAGAGACATGGACATAGAGAGATAGAGTAAGGTAGAAAGAGGCAGAGACGGTTTGTACATTTGTATGTATATTCTATCTGTTATGATATGTTGTCTCTCTTAAGTGTTCATGACCTATCTCTGATTGATTCTGTGGACAAGAATAAAAAGAAAGTAGCTTTCTAATGATATGGAAATATATCTCTTATGCTGCTGTTTTGGCATCAGAATATAAAAAATGTAGATTTTGATGAATGTATCTACATGTATTTATGTATCTACATATAATTTATACATACGGATGTATATTACTATATATAGTACATAAACACACAGGTACATGCAGATATATATTGTCTAGATCTGTGACCCTGTGATTTCATCACTTTATTGGTAAAGAAAGCTTCTGGTGAGCAAACTACTTCCAATGTGGCATTACAATTCAGATTCTTAAGAGAGGGTGGACTTAGCCATACTATCCAAAATTAAATCAACCTCTTTACCCACTTCCCACCTCCCAATCATTTCCATAAAGGACAATTTTGGGGGAGTAGTTTTTATTTATATGTTTTACTGGGCTGATAATTACATTTGTATAAGGGTTTCTCAGTAGGTAGTTCCTTTATCAATTTGCATCAGTTCTTGTGCTGTACCTCATTAATTCAGAGGAGGGGTTCTTAGCCTTTGTTGTGTGTTATGAAATTGTTGGACATTCTAGTGAAGCTTTTGGACTCCTCAGAATAATTTTTAAAACAAAAGTTCAAAGGACTTCATTAGGAGGGAAGAAAACTGCATTTTTATGTTTCCTATCAAAGTTCATGGACCCTTTGAAAGTCATAGTCAATGGACTCCAGTTTAAAAAAACAATTAAGTAGCCAGAAGCCTGAATAATGAAAAGTTAAGCCACTTGTTCAGGGTCATATAACTAGATGTTTCAGAACTTAAACCCAGGACTTCCAGATTCTGAGACCAGTTACTGATCAAAAACAACAAATAAGAATTTTTTCAAATGTTTAGAAGTACTAATTTTTTAAATTAAAAACGTCTTATACAAATCTTTTAGATGTTTCCAAAAAGAAAATGATGGAAATAGCAATTGTTGAGTTTAATAACGATATTCATATGTATATCTTGCATATATATGCATATGTAAAATGGTTAAATAACTAAACCCAATATTTATAGAACAGGTATAAAACTCATTATATACATATACTATATATACATATATATTTCTACTTAAATATCTACTACATCTCCAAAGAAGGCTTATAGTTAAGGTCTAATTTGTTGATGTAACTGTATTTCCACTTCAATTTTTTTCTCCATAACCATGTTTTAGAATGAGTAAGATTGGCAGTATAGGCATTTATTAAGTGTGTCAATATGTGGGACTATACTGTAGAATTAGTACAGTCTTCCTGCTGAAAAAAATTCAAAACATCTCAGTTTTCTAGATTGTAAAATTCTTGCATTTGGAATATTATAACTTCTTTTCTGTCTGCATCCCTTATGCCTAGAATAGTAGCATACACAAAACATAGATTTTTTTAGAATGCATTGGCATGTTTTGCTTTTATATCACCAACATTTCTAAATGCAGCCTTTCACTCAGAGAGTCACCCTATTCTAATAAATAAGAACAAAAACAAGAACAAGAAAAAGCAGCAGTTCAACTAAATTAACCAACATGTAAGTTGAATGTTGCGTTAGTACTATATATAGTGTTTCATAAATCACTCAGCCTCTGAGTGCTTAGACAACTTTCTAAGTTATAAAGTACCAAAACAAAAAGAATATCAAACTTTATTAGTAGAAATAATTGCTTCACATAAGATTTCTTTAAAATAACTTCTCTGAAAGATTAGACTATGTGATTTCCTTGACACAGGAAATTCTCTGATGAAAAAAATTCTCACATAAAAATAGGTTCACATCTTTTTTATATCTTGTTTTTTTAAGTATTTAACATTCTTTTCTTTTTAAATTTTGAGTTCAAAATATTCTCCCTTCTTCCCATTCTATCGAAACCCACTAAAAAGGGCAAGCAATAAGATTACAATTATATATGTTAAATCTTACAAAACAGTTTCTTTTATCGATCAAATTTTTAAAAAAGCAAGAAAATGGGAAAAGTATATTTTAATTTGCACTCAGTCTTTATTACTACTCTCTCATGAATACATTGATACTATCAGGTATTACTACTGATTAGTACTGATTAGAGTAGTCAAGTCTTTCACAGTTGTTCATCCTATATGCAAATGAGTGTTTTGTAATAAGAAACTGAGGCAATGGGGTGATATGAGACCAAAGGCTGGAGGTAATTAAGGGAATAGGCTAGAGGTAGTAGGGAAATTAAGGCAGAGGTATGGTTGGAATAGAGGATAAGGCACACAAGGGATTAAAGGTAGATGTGAATAGGGAGGAGGCACTGTGGATAGGGGTTTGTGAATCCCTAAGGCAATAAAGTGGATAAGGAAGGTATAATGGTAAAGGTGGTAAATTGAGGTGGTAGTAGTAGCAAGGGAATGACTGATTTTAGGGAATATAAACACAGAGGTATAAGGAGTTGTAAGGGAGAGGATGAAATACTTTGGGCAAACAGCTACAGCCTGGGAGAGACTGGGACTCAGGTTTTAGACAGAGACACTACAGGGAAACAGACTGAGCCCTTCCAGTAGAAAGGGCACTTTTACAGACAAGGTTAGGGCCAGCCAAGAATGGCTTCAAACTGACTAAAGGGCTTTCTAGTCAGTTTCTCAGGTTCACAAAGGGAGGGTTCAGAGGAAGTATTGAGACCTCACTTCCTTCAAAATGAACACCTTCAATCCCTCAGAACCCAGAGAACCTCCTCCCTCTCTCATCAATCAACTAATGAAGTAGCCAAAGGTTTTGATTAAAAGACAAACAGAGATTATTTATTTCTAGGGTTGATTGGAAGGGATGAAAGATACAAGGTAACCCTAACAGCTGCCTAGAGAAAGCTTCAGGTTGGGGAGGGAGACAGGAATGTGAAACTGAGAAAGGACCTGCCTTAACTCAGCTCTCAAGTGGTTTTATAATCAATAGGATTAGGAAAGTTGGATACAATGATTCAATAGATAATTTGTAACAAGAGTAAGCCCTATTTGACTATTTAAACTACCAAGTTTAAAACTAACACTCCGATATACCCTTCTTTCAATACCTCACAGAAATTCAGGCAGGAAAAATGAAGATGGGGAATAAGAGAGGTTAGGGAGATTCAAAGGAAATAGTTAAGCTAACAATTTTAAGAGAAAAGCTGCAGAATATAGGCCAGGTTTCAATCCAAAGAAAGAGCTCAGATTGACCCTGCTCCTCTCCATGAGTCTCCAAGGTCAACTGAACTTCCTCAAGATTCTAAACCCTTCTCAACTGTCAGAAAATCTACAGTAAGTCTTTGCAGGGCTGACATGCACTCTATTTGCACTACAGTTTATATGTATTCTCTCTTTGAACCAATTCTGATAAAAGCAAGATTTAAGCTTTGCCACTGTAAAAATTCTGCGTGTCTTTTATATTAAGAACTTTTCCCCATTCTATCTCTCCCATCCCCTTTCTAGTGGTATATTCCTCTTTCTTACCCTTTAATTTTTTGCAGACTATTCCAATATAAATAAATGCACATTCATGTCATCTGTCCACATAAACTCAGTTTAACTGCCTTAATAATAATATCCTTGGGAGTTATCTTTACAATTTTCTCATATATGAATGTAAACAGCTTAAATTAACTAAGATGCTTATGATTATGCTTTCATGTTTACCTTTTTATGCTTCTCCTTAACCTTATGTTTGAATGTCAAGTCTTTTATTCAGTTCATCAGTACTTAAAGAATCCTATAGAATCAAGAATAAATTAGTTGAAATAAATAATAACTTTAGCAAAGTTGCAGGATACAAAATAAACCTACACAAATCATCAGAATTTCTTTATAATGAAAGCAAAATTCAGCAACAAGAAATTGAAAAAAAACATTTAAAATAATTCTACACAATATAAAATACCTGGGAATATACTTGCCAAGACCAGCACAGGGATTACATGAAAACAACTACAAAACACTTTTCACAAAAATAAAGTCAGTTCTAAACAACTGGAAAAATATCAATTGCTCATAGGTAGGCAGAGCTAACATAGTAAAAATGATAATCTACATAAATTTATTTATTCAGTACATACAAATCAAACTACAAAAATATTTTATAGAAGTAGGGAAAAGTACCCAAATTACTTTTTTTTGAAAAACAAAAAGTCTATCAAAGGAATTAATGGGGGGAAAGTGTGAAGAAAGGTGGCCTAGCAGTGCCAAATCTCAAAACTATGCTATGAAAGAGTAATCATCAAAACAGTCTAGTACTAGGTAAGAAATAGAATAGTAATTCAATGTAATAGATTTAATATATAATATGGAGGGGGAAATGACCTTAGCAACCTAGTGTTTGATAAACACAAAGTACTCATATTTTGTTATAAGAAGTCAATATTTGATAAAAAAAAAAAAAGTTGGGAAAACTGAAAATAAACAGCATGGCACAAATTAGGTATAGACTAGTGATTCCCAAAGTGGGCACTACCGCCCCCTGGTGGGTGCTGCAGAGATTCAAGGGAATGGTGATGGCTACAGGTGCATTTATCTTACCTATTAATTGCTATTAAAATTTTTTAAAAAATTAATTTCTAGGGGGTTAAGTAATATTTTTTTCTGGAAAGGGGGCAGTAGGCCAAAAAAGTTTGGGTACCACTGGTATAGACCAATATCTCACATCCTATACCAAAATAAAGTCCAAAAGTGTATATGATTTAGGTATAAAGAGTTATATGATAAATAAGTTATAGAAACACAGAGAAGTTTACCTGGTAGATCTATGAAGAAGGGAAGAATTTATGACCAAATTTTAATGTAATCATAATATGTATTATTCTTATTCACTTTTCTTCTCTTTTCATCTCTATTTTTATCTTATTTTCTTTATATTTCCAGTATTTATAATTTCTAATAATAAATGCAATCTATTACATTCCAATATTAAAATCTATTCAGTCATTTCTACCATTCATTGCATTTGTGTTATTCCCAATTATTTTGTCATTACAAACAAAGCTTCCATGAATATTTTCACAAATACATAGTGTTTTATCTTCTCAATAATGCCATTAGGGCTTCAACCTAGTAATGGGATCCCTAAATTAATGAGGATAAAGAGCTTTACAGATAATCATGTATATTTCCATTTGATTTCCAGCTGCTCTAATACTATAATATTGGTCCTGTTTCTCCATGTTCATACTAGCATTTCATTTGATCTTCTCAGTCAGACAGGTTTTCTATTATTATAAATTATCAGGACCATATTTAAACAGATTTGTCCTTAGGCAGCAGATAAAATCTGTTGCCATGACCATACTCCTTTCAAAATCAAAATTTCCTAGCTTTGTCATACCTAGAGGAAATTTTGTTACAATTCTACAACCCCTAGGAATACAGGAATAACACTATATTATGATGAATTTTAAAATGAGACTTTCACAGAATATTTATGCTCCATAAACCATCATTATCCCACTAAAATCTATGTTGGGAATATGTGTATTCTTAGATTTAGTTATACTGCTGATCTCGTGCATAAATGTGTGAGCTTTCCAAATATTTATATTTAACTTGTCTAAAAATCGATTCATCTGCTTAACACTTTTCTTATTTATTTTTTTTTGTTAAATTTATCTAGTTCAGAAAGGGGAAATTAAAATCACCCACTATTGTTATTTTGTTATCCATTTCTATCTTTATCTCTTTTGGTTTTTCTTTTAAAAATCTGGATGGTATTATACTTGGTATATATAATTCCAATATTGATAGCTTAATTATCCACAGTGCCCTTTCAACGTAAAAGAAATTACCCATTTCATCCCTTCAAATTATATACATTTAGCCCCAACTCTTTCAGAAAACATGACTGCTATCTTTGCCTTCTCTAGATCATCTGAAGCATAGTATATTCTACTCTAACCTCTCTATGTGTGTCTCTCATTTTCAGGGTGTTTCTTATAAATAACACATTGTCAGTTCTATTTTTTTTATCGTATTTGCTGTCCATTTTCTTCTGGTAGGTGAATCCATCTCATTTATTTTCAAAGTCTTTGTTACTAGCTGTGCATTTGCATTTACTCCATTCCTCTTCACTATTTGTTTCCCCCATCCTTTTCTTACATATCCCTCCTCAGAAGTCCAATTTTTTAAATAATACTTCTCCAAATCATATTCTATCCCCCAAATCCTCCCTTATACTCTCCCCTTTTCCTCTCACTTCTAAATGGGCTTGCCTTTCGAAAGGATCTTCCTTTTGCTCCTTTCCTCTTACTTTTTAATTCTTATTCTATCCAACTATTCAAAAATTCCTTCCTTATACCCACAACTGTATCCTCATAATTAATTATATGATTTCAATTTTAAAATCACTCCCCCCATTTTGTCCCAAGTGTCCTTTCCTTAACCCCTAGTTTTTTCTTGATAGGTACTCCCCTCTGAGTATCTCTCTTTTCCCCTTTTCTTTTCTCCTTGCCATCCTTTCTCTTTACTCATATCCCTTCTCATATTCCTTGAGTTCCCCAAGGGGACTTGGACTGCTGTCCCTTGCTTATCCCATCCCCTTTCCTTCCGGTTTCTCTGTACACAAAGAAGTTTTTAGCCTTCTAATTGTATATATTGTTCTCTCTTTATCCCAGGTCAGATAAAAGTAGGATTCTAGTATTACCACTCCTCTACCTCCTCCCCTTTTCTGTTGAAGTTTTTCCACTCATTCCTCCTCTATGTGAGATAGTTATTCCACTCTACCTTCTCCTGGACTATTCTACTACCATTTTGGTTGATTCCATTACATTCACTTTAACTTTGACCTTGAATCTTCCACCCATACAGGTCCTTCAAAATATCCAAGCAGGGGCAGAGTCTAAATGGAAGCTTAGTAGCAGAAAAAGTTAGAAATGCTCTAAGAATCCTCACTAACAAACTTTAAAATAGTGCCTCAAAATGATTGAAGTCACAGAATGAACAACAGAATAGAGTGAGGTAAATCATATTATCAGTCCTATAGGTTCACCAGAACTCAAATATCTGCCTCCCAGTTCAGATAGAGAATGGACAGCACACCAGAATGGAAATCTTGGAGGTAATATTGTCAGAAACCCAGGAATTAGGAAAACTGAGCAAAGATCAATGTCTTAAAATGGAGAGAAAATTAGAAAAATATTATTTGTGGCATTAATTCTCTTTTGTCTAAAATATATGAAGTTCACAATTTGGTTTTTATATAAGATTTTTATTGTTCTTATTTATTGAAATATTTATATTGATAAATAAGTTCATGATAACAAAGAAAATTTCATTCATTAAAAAGAAACCAGTTCTAGTTCAATATCCTGGTAGGCTATAAATTAAGATGTTCATCACTTTAATAATTCTGAATTATTTTATAACTCTTTACCATGTGGGGCTAAAGGAGATGCAGGAAAGGGTATTATATTTCAATACCAACTTTAGTGACTGATTTCATCCTAAGAGTATATGAAGCATCTCCTAGGAGAGGTAAATGTTGAGACTACTTTGGGGAGTTAGAAGAAAGAATTGGTCCAGAATACAGAGCACAGGCCTTGCTAAAGCATGGGGAAACCTGAATGCCTTGGATGTAAGGGTCCAGGAGAAGGGATTGTAAGAATCATGAGAGTGGGGAAAGCTACAAATTATATGTGCCTACCAATTTTGTTTAGGCTGCCTGTGGTTGGTAGTGGATGGGAAGAGCATAAGGAGAGAGATTTTGGAGGAGGGGGTGAATAGAAGAACAGTAGGAGAAGATCATTTTTCCATACTTCAGTCATAGCCTTAGCCCCATTCAATCCAACAACCTTGAATTTACACAGTCCTTCAAAATATTAAAAAAAAAGTAATCATAGAGGGTTTATTTCATGGGGTGAAGAGTGAACCAAAAGTAAAACTGCTCACAGTGGAGTGTAGGATGCCCCCCCCCCCACACATCTACTGTATCAGTTACAAAACCCGAGCACAAGCCAATGTCCAGATCCTTGGGACCCTGCCTAAGTCAACAACAGATTGTCCCATGCCCAACTCTTGAAATCCCAAGCGCTGGCATAAGCCTGCAGTAAGGCCCCTGAAGTCCTTAGTGCTTGGTCCATTCAAGTCTACAGGGAAGTCCAAGGGCAAAGTAGCTCACCATGCTCTGAGTCCTGCAAGCCATCAGCAGTTCCCAGAGGAGATTGAATCAGCACCTTTCAGAATTCGCAGCCCACAGGTTGTCATACCATCTTGGAACAAATGGAATTTGAAGAAAACCAGAATAAGAACTGGTACTAGCATAAAGGAAAAACTGAAGTTTTAAGAAAGTGTACCCACTAACCTGAAAACAGAGTCCACCTTTTATATACAAGTAAAAGTTTAAAAAATGCTGGGAAAATGAGCAATCAGCATAAGCAACAACTATCTATAGAAAATTTCTATGTATACAAAGAAGACCAAGGTCTCATTAGGGTATGGTTAGATAAAAGGAGCCACATGCAAAACTTCAAAGAACAATAGGATTTGGTCTCAGGTGATAGAAGAGCACAAAAAGGAATTTAAAATATCAAATAAGAGAGGTGGAAGGAAAATGAGAAGAAAAATGCAAAAACGAAATGAAAATAGTACGAAACAAAATAGTAGTATAAAAAACATAATTCTTCAAGTGGGAGAAAAGGCCCAAAAATCTAATAAAGAGAATTCCATGAAAAGTATAATTGACCAAATGAAAAAGGAATTTCAAAAGGTCTTGAAAGAAAATCATTCTTTAAAAATTTCAATTAGGCAAAGAAGCTAATGACTTCATTAGGCATCAAGAAAGAATAAAATAAAATAAAAAGAATGAAAAAAGTAGAATAAAATATGAAATATCTTATTGAAAAAAATAACATCTGGAAAATAGATGTAGGAGAGATAATCTAAGAATTATTGGACTACTGAAAGTTATGATTAAAATACCCAGGCAATGTTGCCATTTCCAGGGCCAGAAATGACATTTCCCATATAGGATTCAAACAATATGATCTTTGGGGTTACATATGATTACTGTTTCTTTAGCTTTGTATGTTTCTTATATATCAAATTTTCTGCTGAATTCTGGGTTATTCCCTGGAATAGCTGAAACTCCTTTAGTTCATTAAATATACATTTTTTACCTTTTATAATTTGCTTAGTTTTGTTGAACATGTTATTCTTGCCTGTAAGCCCAGTTTTTCTGCTCTATATAATACTGTTTTATATGACCTGCATTGTTCTAATGTTGAGGCTTCATTTTTGTTTTTCTGATTGTAGCTTCACAGTATTTGACTTTTTTTTGTTGTTGTTGCTTGAAATATTTTCTCCTTAACCTGGGAACTATAGAATTTAGCGATAATGTTTCTGTGCATTTTCAACTTTGGGTCTTTGGGAGAGTATGATTAGTGGATTCTTTCAATTTCTATTTTACCCTCTGATTCTAGAATTTCTGGGCAGTTTTCCTGAATGATTTCTTGGAGTATGGTGTCTTACCTTTTTTTTTTATCCTAACTTTCCAATACAACTATTCTTTTATTGCCTCTCCTTGATATGTTTTCAAGGTCACTTTTTGTGATAACATGTCTCATATTCTCTTCTATTATTTCATTATTAAGATTTTGCTTTATTATTTCTTTTCTTAGCTAGCTTCCCCTTGTCCAATTCTAGTTTTAATAAATTATTTTCTTCCATAAGATTCTCAATCTCTTTTTCCACTCAACTGATCTTTCTTTCATAATTTTTCTCATTTTCTTGCATTGCTTTTATTTTTTTTCTCATTTTCCTCAACTTCTCTCATTCTGTTTCTAAGGTTTTCTAAAGTTATTCCAAAAGCTTTTTTTGAGCTTTGTAAAGAGAGTTTTTTATTTATTTATTCTTTTTTCCTAGGTAGGAAGAAAAGGAGAAATAAGATTTCAGATTGCTGTGCAGGTTGTCAGATGGTGACCATCTGCTATGAACTTGACAGTTGGGGACATTTAGAAGGCTATGGGTGAGTGTGGTTTGTAAGTTGCAGATCATTGGAAAGGACTTTTGGTCTCTGGGTCTCCTGGGAAGAGGAGTGTGTAACTCACTCTCTCTGGGATGGTGAAGAGACTGAGAAACGGATTTAAGGCCTTAATAGCTTTATTCATTTTTAATAATTTGGGTAGATAGATGGATATATAGTAAGGCTTAGACCTAGCAGAAGATATTGCCCTCTAAGGCAGATAGATGTAAGGATTTTTTAGAAAAATTTAGTTAGGATTGGGAACTTGGGTATAGTTATAATATATTGTAAGATTACTTTCACTTTCCTCCTTCCTATTTCCTATCCATATTACCTAATAATAAACTAAGTGTTTTGTATTTATTAAACTGAGAACTGGCTTTTGATCAAACTCCTGCCCAAAAATTTAATCCCTCACAGCTTGTAGACATCAATTATATTTCTTTGAAGTTTTAGAAGTAGGTGTTTTTACTTCATTGTCCTTTGAATTTGATCCAAAGTCTTCTCTCTTCCCATAATAGCTATAAGTAATTGGACTCTTTTTCTTTTGCATGCTCATTTAATTAAAAAAATTAATTGTAATTTTTTAAAATTTTAGTGGCTAGGTCAATAGTCTTTAATTACAGTGGTACATTAGTACTCATCATTAATTTGTTCTAGAAAGCAAGTTGAATACTAAAATTATTGAATACCAAATTAATTTTTCCCAGAAGAAATAATATATGAATTAAATTAATCCATTTCAGAACCCCAAAAATCCAGATTTTATAAGGCATTAATGGAGGTATATTTTTCTAAATAATATTAATACTACATAGACATAAATAATAAATAATGATTAGATTTAATAAAATTATTTCAACTTAACTTTACCTGTATTGAGAGTTCATGACCTACAGGGATAATGAGGAAGAGAAATGTTATTGTCTGGAAGAGGAATCCTCTTCCTAATACTTGAGGGTAATTGTTCTTCTGGAGTTCTTCCTCTTTCTCTTTTCTATCCCTTTTCACCATTGAACCTGCTTGAAATTCACAAGGGATAAGCATCAAAGAAATCTATCCAATGATGTTTGTTTTTGTCTGTGTTTGAAAATTCCTCTAAAGTGAGAAATAGTCTAGTCATTTGACAGATTTATAATTCTTTTTTTTAAACCCTTACCTTCCATCTTGGAGTCAATACTGTGTATTGGCTTCAAGGCAGAAGAGTGGTAAGGGTAGGCAATGGGGTTCAAGTGACTTGCCCAGGGTCACACAGCTGGGAAGTGTCTGAGGCCAGATTTGAACCTAGGACCTCCAATCTCTAGGCCTGGCTCTCAATCCACTGAGCTACCCAGCTGCCCCCAACAGATTTATAATTCTGCTTCTCAAAGCATTATCAAAATATTCTTCAACAATATTTTGCAATTCCATCCATTTTGCACATATTTCCTTGATTAATGAAGTGGAGACATCCTCCTCTGCTTCTTTTCTCACCTGAATAAAACTCCCCCACCACTCCCTGTTGCTGCAGTCTTTGAAGTTCCTGCAACTCCTCGGAATTGATCTCTTCTTTATGCTCCTGAACTAACACATGACCCTTTGTTTTGGATGAAGCCAGGACAGTCTTCCCAGGATCACAAAGCCAACATATTTTTTTAGAATATTTTCCATTGTTCCATGATTCATGTTTTTTCCAACCTCTCTTTCTTTCCCCCTCAAGAAGCCAACAAGCAGTTCCACTGGGTTATACATGTATCATTGTTCAAAACCTATTTCCATGTTATTTATATTTGCAATAGAGTGATCTTTTAATGCTAAAACCCTAATCTTATCCCATTAGAACTATGTGTTCTATCATATGTTTTTCTTCTTTATTTCTGCTCTCACAGTTCTTTCTCTGGATGTGTATAGTGTTCTTTCTTATAAGTTCCTCTGGATTGTCCTGGATCATTGCATTGTTGCTAGTAGAAAAGTCTATTTGATTGTGCCATAAAGTATCAATCTCTGTGTACAATGTTCTCCTGGTTCTGCTCCTTTCTCTCTGCATCAATTCCTGGAGGTCATTCCAGCTCACATGGAATCCCTCCAGTTCATTATTCTTTTGAGCACAATAATATTCCATCACCATCATATACCATAATTTCTTCAGCCATTCCCCAATCAATGGACATCTTCTCATTTTCCAATTTTTTGCCACCACAAAGAGGGCAGCTATAAATATTTTTGTATGAGTATTTTTCCTTATTATATTTTTGGGATACAAACCCAGCAGTGTTATGGCTGGGTCAAAGGGCAGACATTTTTTCATTTTGTGACTAGACCCCATTGTTCCTCTCTCCTTTGGAACTGTACCTAGAACTGTGAAAGGGCAATGAAGTTGCCAATAAGTGCCAGGTGCACTTAGTGGCAATAGTGTTTCTCATAATCTTTCTTTTACTGCTTACCATCTCTAGGCTGAGAGTTTCTGAAGCCACTGAAGCTACATCTTCTATTGCTACCACTGTAAACGTGAGCTCTAAACAGGCTTCCACCTTGTGGTACAAACTTCTTTTAAGTTTTCTAGGCCAGAAAAAATATCTTATTCTGAATTTTTATTAGCTCTGCTACTGTAATATTTTATTTGAGGAGCTATTTTAAAGTTGTTTAGACATGAATGTTTTGAGAGACTTCAAGTTAGTTGCCTCTAATATGCCATCTTTACTCTTCCTTAATTTATGACTTAGAATTTAATGAGCTGACAAGACCCTGAGAGGCTAAGATATTTGTCCCAGATCATAAAGTGAGTGTGTGTGACAAAGACTACTTAAACCTAGGTTTTCCTACATCTGAGACTAGCATTCTATTATATCATGATGACCGGCCTTATTGTTTTGAATTAAACAGATTATTGTCATAACATCCAAGTCTTCCTGTCCTAGATATGTGTGGATATGCTGTTTGTGTTACATGCTTCTGAAATGACACCTGAAGTCCTTTGTAATTACTGCTCCCACTCTTCTGCCTTTCACAAAGGTCTTATGGTTTACGAAGGAAAGTGATTTCTGAAGTCATTGAATCACAACTCACCTTCCATTATTTTAAATATGAAGAAAATAAAACCATCGTATAATTATTTGCTCAAATTACAAAAAAGTGAATAAAATAACTAGACTTCAGACCCAGATCCTCTGGCTTCATATGCAGAACCCTTTCTCCTGTTCTGTGTTGTAATGTGCTTATTCCTGGGTATCTGCTCAGTTTTTGGCCAAATGACCTTATATGGCTTTTTGAAATCTTTGGTCTACTCCCTGACAATCTATCTGTTCTCATCTGAGATTTTGGGGTATCCTTTAATTCAACATTGTTTACCTGGCTTGAGAGCCTTAGCTTTAGCTTAATTAGTAGTTTTCATATGCTTTCTAAAGTGGCTTACTCCTGTGCCATATTCAAGTTCTTCCCATAATTCAAACATTGATTTATAAGTATCCCAGTGACTCAATATTGTTCTTCTGAGAGTATAGACTCATAATATTACAAAACATTAACAATAATAGCTATCAATTATATATCCCTTTAAAGTTTACAAAATACACTAAAAATCATCTCATATTACCCTATCAATAAATGTGAAAGGTAGGAGCTATTATTATCCTCATTTCACAGATGAGGAAACTGAATCAGGCAGAAGTTTAGTATGAGCGACTTGCTCAGGTTCACACAGCTGCCAAATGATTGAGGTTAGATTTCAACAAGCCTTCCAGACTATAGTTACAATGCTTTAACCATTGCATATAGCAACAGATTTTATATAACCCTATATGGTTTGCTTATAGGCTCATAAATTTAGAGATGGAAGATAACTTAATATTTATCACATCCAATCCCTTTAGTCCCCCTAATTTTTCAGATGGAGAAGCTGAAGGCCAGAGAAGATACATAAATTGTTTAAGGTCACAAAGGCAGTAAATGGTGGAGCTTTGTCTTCTGACTACAAATCCTATGTCCTTCCCATTCTATCCTTTTGCCTTTCAAAGACACTTTGCATCATTATTTCACATGAACCTTGCAAAATCTTTGGTATTATAATTATCCTCATCCTATGGATATAATCAAAGGCTCATGATGGTTTAGTGATTTGTCCAATATCACGTACCTGAGAAACTACTATGGCATTATTGTCACTATTCTAAGTCCTCTACTTTATCTCATACACTATAGCCTACTGAATAAAATCTTTCATTCACATTGTACTTTAAGAAAGTACTTTCCTCACAACTGTCTTCTGAAATGCATTCTGAATCCCAAAAGCGAAATATTTATAACAGAAGAAAAGTGGGAAAGAAAGTTTGTCACCTAGAGATGATTTGTGATTCTGCTAGCTACTTTTGCAATTCAATTTTCAAATTATATTTTGGGAGGGGAGAGAAGAAACTTATCACAAAAACAAATTAGATGCAGAAATTCATGAAATGAGGTGAAAGAGGCCTGAACCCTAGGGGAATTCATTCCAGGTTACATTAATAAAACTGCAAATGTAAAATACAGAGCATCATGAAATTCAGAACTTAGGCTTGCAATAGTAACATTATCTTACCCACCTGCAGGTATGCATTATACTATATGACTAGTTGAACTATTAAATTTTGAAGAACACATGGGTAAGGCAATAATTTTACTGTCTCTTCTGACCTATCAGTCTTGCTCACCTCTCTTTCATCTTTATTACCTACTCTTTTTTTCAATTTCAAATTTTTAATATTTGTTCTCTCTGATCATTTACTTTTTGCTTCTCTTCTCCACAAACATATTTCTTCTGGAGCCCAGGCCAGGACCTAAACAAAATGGTAATGTGGAAATAAAAGACCTATTTAATTAACTTCTCTTTTTCCTTGAAACTTTCTGCCTTTAACCCAGATATCCTATGGTTCAAGATTTCCTTGAGTTACCAGAGTTTTATCTACTGAAGAATATCAATGGAATCTGTTCATTCCTTTTCTTATTTCCCCACTTCATAGTATTCCATTCAATAAAATTTTCCTGACCTTCCTCCCCTATCAAAATATACTTGTCCTATGTTCATATATAGATAGTATAATGGGTAAGATGGAAGGGTTATTGTTTTCTATGAACCCTGCAAACTAAAACTTTAACAACCACAAAAATGGAATATTAAATATGAAGTAACTAAAGTCAAACTGACAAGATTAATAAAAAACAATACAGTTAAAAGTCTCATGAAATAAATTGGACAAATGAAATAATTGCAACTCTTACTCATGAATCTCTAGTGTTGGCCCAAAAGAAGTGTATTAGATGCAGTTAGCCCAAGGAACCAAGAGATGTCTTGCTTCGGAGTCTGGCAGTCATAATAACTGCCTGGTCCCAATCTCCACCCCTCTAAAGGAATGAATTAGTAAGAAAAACATCTCTTCTTCATCATTTTGATTCTGGTGTTGGCTCCAGAAGTATATTTGTGGAGAAGAGAGGCAGATGACATTGTTTTTGCCCAACCTTGCAAAATAAACAGATGAAACTTTAAGCAATAGAAGGTGGTGCTAAAAATATATATTGGTTTAGAGTGGATTGGGAGGTAGTTATGAACATGTATGAGAAAGTTGGACTTTATGTACTGCCAATTACTGATGGAATTCTGAGTAGTAAGAGTGGAAGAGGACAAATAGTGAGGAAGTTAGAGACAAAACAAAAAACACACAAAAAGGGAGGAGGTAAAAAATATTAAAGCAAATAAAACCAGAGATAAAGGCCAGTCAAAATATTTCTTCCTGATGATATAATTCAACAAAGAACTTCACAAAGAGAAGAAGAGTAGTCATAACACATGGAATGAATATATTATGAAGGAATGTGCACCATAGAAAGAAAATTCTGTGGACTTTCCAGAGATGATGTAAAGAAAAATTTATTTAAAGGTACGTTCTATTCTATATTTAAGTATCAATTAATATCTACTCTGCAGTAATTGGCAATATGAATTTAAACAAAAAGCTCATTTTTGTGGAAAAAAGGGTTCAAATGCCAAAGCCTGGAAAGAATGAAACAAAGAAGATAACTCCCCAAATATTGCTTATTAATATAACTCAAAATTTGTAAATAAAATTGAATTCATACTGTAGATACAGGTATAGCAACAATATTAGGAAAACAATTAACATATCATCATAAAAATAAAACATCAAAAATTATGGTTTTTTTATCAAAAGAGGAAGAAAAACCTTTACTAAAAGACCACATTCTCTCATGATAAAAATGATAAAAGTATAATTATAAAAAAGTTGTTGTAACATCAGAAATACATACCCTTAACAGCAAAAGCCAATTTTATTGTAATACAGAAACACTAGAAGGTTTCCAGTAAGCATAGGGGTAAAGCAATTATTTTTCCTCTTTCCACTATAATTTTATTTATTTCTTAAAAATGCTAAAAATCTCAAACACAAGTGAAAAAATTAATGGCAGAGACAATGACAAAGCAGAGAAAAAACATTCCTGCTTACAGATGAGACAATATTTTCTTTGGAAAGCCTTAAAAATCAGGAAAAATAAAACTATTTTAGAAATCAATAACATCATTGAAATTGTAAAATACAAAAATAAAAGTTTAAAACCATTAATTCCATGAAGCAATCCAAAAGAAAATGATGAAAAAGGAAATTAAAATCAAAATACTTACCAATTGAATAAGTATTTGTGAGTAAATCTGCCAATGTAGATTCATATAAAAATAACTGCAAAACATTGCAGAATGTTGTTCCTTACCATGCACCCCCCTCCTATGGGATGTGGCTTCAGTGTCTGAAACTCTTCCATTTCTACAGGCAGAGGGGTGTCAATATCTAGTTTTCAACACTCTCACAGCAGGGGAGTAATTTCCTTTAAATAAAATGATTGAAGATATAGCAAGTGTCTTTTAAGTATAACAAAAATGTTGATACCAGCCAATTTAATTTACAAATTTAGTGTTAAGCATATCAAAAAATAAAGAAGATATGTTATAGTGCTAAACAAAAAAATAAATTATTTTGAAGGAATAAAGGGTCTAGAATCTCAAGAAAGAAAATAAAAAAGGTAAGAGTAGAGAAAGAATAGAACTTTTAGATACAAATTTATACTATCTAAAAGCAATAGATATTGTTGTATTAGCTTTAAAAAATATGAGGGAAAAAAGGAAATTTAGACTAGCTATATTTAATAGTAAGGCAGAAAAAAGTTCCAAAGTTATGGATTCACTTACAGAAAATAAATCTGAGTGTCCCTTAAGTGTTCCTCTCATTCCAGAATGTGAACCCATCCAGGTTCCATGTGTATGCCATGCTGCTTGCAAAGCATCTCCAATGCCCAAACCCTCTGCAAATCTATTATTCCATTTATTCCATTCTAATATCACATAGTAAGGAAGTTTCTGAAGTTGGATTTGAACGTAGATTCTTTTGATTCCATGCCTGGTGCTCTATCCACTGTGCAACCTAGCTTTCCCCTATGATGCACTTTCAATAGAGATATGTTTTTTACATCTTTTAATAAACTCAGATGGAGGCTGGACAAGCATTTTTAGTAATATTGATAAGGGTATTCCAGCAAACTATTAAGATAACAAGTTGCAGAGCAGGTGCTATCTACATTCATAAAGGGAGTTTTCTAACCCAATAAAATTTAGAATCTATTTTTAAAAATGAAAGTAGATCAAAATGTAATATGTGTGTTTTATTAAGCTCAATCAGGTACACATGCCCACAGAAAGGGAAAAAAGACAAATTTCAGGAATGTTCACTAGAGAAAACTTTTTTTTCAGGAAATGTTTATGAGATGTCTCTATCCTATTTGTTTATATAAAGCTGACTATTCTTTTTGTCTCTCTCTATTTCTGTCTTCCTCTCCCTTCTTCCCTCTTCTTTCCTATCTTTCTCTTTTCTTCTATCTCTTCCTTTCTTTCCTCCATACTCCCTCAATAAAGTGAGGCAACATCTTATTTTTTAACAAGAAAAAAACTGAATGTATACTTAACTGACATTCATTTGTAACCTTAGATATATGATTCATAGAAAAATTCCTGGGGAAAAATATAATTCGTCAAACATTTATTTTGTCTTTTTTCCTCTGTACCAAAAAATCAATTACCACCTTTTCTTGTCCCCTCATTTGAATCAGATGTTGATTAATGTTTTCTTTTAATGCATTGTTGAGTTGTTCTGTAGTGTAATTTCTTTTTTGAAAAAAAGGAAACTTAAGCATTTGTGTGTTGAAACTGATTTATACGTGTTTTTAGTCGTCATGATAAATGGTCTGTCAAAAACGATTCCCAAGTACTATATGTTTGGCAGAAAGAAAGCAGAAAGAGAAGGAAACCTCCACAATCAAAAACACTTGCACTTTTGGTGGCCCATGTATAGTCTTTTCCAGGAATCTGTGCTGAACAGTAAAATAAGCATCTGCCAAAGAGAAATTCTAAGAAAAAAACAGTTGTCAAACCATCACTCCTTGATTACTCTCTGGCCTTGTTACTTTTACTGAATTACAGAGGATCTCAATATTTCTGTAATTTTAGACACTTTAATATCCAGAAGGGGCATATAAGCTTATTTATATCCAATGAATTCAATTCACCAATCAATGAAAAAATAATTTATTAAACACCAATTATACCAGGTATTTGGTTCATCTGCCTCAAGTGGTTAGCACCTACCTCACAGATGTATGAGGATAACTAGATAATTTTAAAAGCTGAGCCTCAAAACTCATTTGTATGGGAATCTCTTAGTGGTCTCTACTCCAATATGACCAATATCCCCTATTCAATAAATATCAGTGATCCAGAATTACCTCTTGGATAAAATATTGGTGTTTAGCACCAATCATCTTTCCTGCCTCATTGAATGTTATTGCCTGCCCCACACACTGTTTTCTAGCGATGCAAAGTGGCATTTTATCTGTTTATCATATGATACTCCACTTCCTCTGACTGTATGTTTGGAATGACTATTACCATGCTTGGAATGCATTCCCTCTTTTTTACTTCCCCTTCAGAATATAAGCAATAGGGACTGGCTGTGTCTACAATCCAGCTATCAAGGAGACTGAGGTTAGCAAATCTTTTAAAGTTGGTAGTCCTGGACTTCAGTGTGCTAAAGAGACCATGTCTGGTGGTAATATAGTAAGACGCAGGGTGTGGGGAGAGGCACCAGGATGCCTAAGGAGGGATAAATGGCACAGGTCTAAAATGGACCATGTCAAAACTTCTGTGTCAATCAGTAGGTAAATGGGATCTATGAATTATTGTGCACTCCCAGAATGGTTGAAATAAGGAGAAAAGAAAGGGGGGAGAGAGAGGAGTAAAAAAAGAGAGAGGAAGGAGATGGAGGAAGTGATGGAAGAAGGAAAGAAGGCAGAGAAGGAAGGAAAAAAAGAAGACTTTATTAAAGTTCTAGTCTGTGTTTGTCACTGTGGTAAGCACTTTAAAAATGTAGGAAGGCTGTCTCAATGTAGACCAAAAGAAGGCAGGAATATATGTCTATAGCAATTCTTTCTTTCATCTTTCCCTAAGGGAGGCTTCAATTCTTGCTAGGACAGGAAGTAAGAAGTTGCAGCTGAAGACCAGATAATCTCTTTGGGGTGGGTGGGGGAAATATTGGGCTATAATTATATTCATCTGCTCCTTTTAATAATAATCTAGTATAATAGATAATTTATATGTATGTATATGTATAGTAGAATAATAATCTAGTATAATAACAATTAGTTATTCATTTAGGACCATGTTGGTGAACCTATGGAATTCTTGCCAAAGATGGCATGCAGAGCTCTCTATGTGAGTATGTGCACTGTCCACCCTCCCTACTCACAGAGTTTGTTAGTAGAAAGGCAGAAGGACCTGGGTAGAACTGCTACCTTCTGCCTCTCCACCATGCCTTACATTTTTTCACATCACCCACATCTCTATCCAGCAGTCCCATGGGAGCATTTATTACCCCCTCCCTCTCTGCCCTGGCTGAAGACATTCCTCCCTTCACCTTTGCACAGCAGCCAAATGGGAGTGCTTTCTCCCTCCCATATGTGGTGTAAGGTGGGACATGTCCAGCACTTAGTGGGGGCACAGGGCACAGCACAAGGTCTCTATGAGGGCTGGGCATGGCACATGGTCTCTATCACTGATCTAGAGGATGTAGTTTTTAAACTGATCTGAATTTCTTAATGGGGAAAGGGACTAAAGATTATATTCAAGATTTGATCTATTTTCCACCAGTTAACAGTCCATCAGTGAGTATGCAAAACAAAGGGCAAAGAAACTCATTCATCCAAATGGATGGTGAAATAGAAGTCAGAAAAAAAATTAATGAAATGTCTCAGGCAATACAAATTGAAATTCTCCTGAGAGTGAGGTAACTGCTCTATAAAGAGGGAGAGTCCCAAATATCATCCAGGAGAAAATTCCCCATATCTCTAGCACAGAAAGATGGGAATAAAGGATGTAATCAAATTTATTAATGGAAGTTTCTTCCATGTCTTTTGCTGAAGGGGGTTAGCATTGGTCATATTCTTTCTTGAAGCTGAAGTCAAAAGAGCCCCCAGAGAGTGATGAAACCGGAGTTTTCTGATCTGAGTACAACTTTATCTCCTCTCACTCTCTTCTTAATCCCTATCCAACCTCATCATTATATTGAAAATATTATCTCCAAAGTTACTAATGATATCTTAATTTTCAAATCTAATGGCATTTTTTCAATCCTCATTTTCCTCTCTGGAGTCTCTTTTGTTATTAATCACCCTCTTCTTGATATTCTCCTGTTTCTAGAATCCAGGGCACTGCTCTCTCCTGATTTTCCTCCTAACTTTCAGACTGTTCTTTATTTCTCAGGCTTCTGTGCTAGGCCTTTATGCAGATAATGTCTCTAAATGTAGAGTTTCTATAGTGTTCTGTTCTGGACCCTTTTTTCTTCTTTCTCTACACTACTTCCCTAGTGATCTCACCATTTCACATGGATTTAATTACCATCTTTATACTGAGGTTTCTGAAATCTTATCCATCTAACTTCTCTGATGACCTCCAGATTCATATTTCTGATGCCCTTCAATATATCTTACAATGGCTTTTCCAGACAAATCAGAAACTCAAAATGTACAAAATGAAATTCCTTTTCTTTCCTCCCTCCTAACTTCTCTACTGGATAGATAAGTGGTCAGGAAGACTCATCTTTCTGAGTTCAAATCTAGCCCAGATTTTTGCTGGCTGTGTGACCTTAGGCAAGTCTCTTAATCTTACATGCCTTAGTTTCTTTATCTATAAAAGAGCTGGAGAAGGAAATAGCAGACCATTCTAGTATTTTTAAACCCTTACCTTCAGTCTTAGAACCAATACTAAACATTATTTTCAAGGCAGAAGAGCAGTAAGGGGTTAATTGATTTGCCTAGGATCATGAGCTAGGAAGTATCTGAGGCCATATTTGAACCAAGAACTTTCCTTCTCCAGTCCTGGCTCTCTACCCACTGGGATACTTAGCTACCTCCACTGCAGTATCTTTGCCAAGAAAACACCAAATGAGTTGACAAAGAATCATACTATTGAAATGACCGAACAACAACAAAAAAATTCTTAATTACTGTTAAGGGAAACACCATATTGTCAGTCTCTTAGGCTTGCAAACTCATTGGCATCTTCAACTTTTCACTTTCCCTCACTCTCTACATCAAATCTGTTATCAAATCTTAGCAATTCAACTTCACAGCATTTCTCATCTATGCCTTTTTCTCTCCACTAAAACTAACCTCATGCAGACCTTCATTACTACATTCTTGAACTGGAACCATAGCTTAATTATCTCTCTACCTTAAGACTCTTTTCATTAAAGTTCATTCTCCATTTAACATCCAAAATTATCTTAAAATTCAATTTTAATGGGACAGCTATGTGGCACAGTGGATAGAGCACCAGACCTCAAGTTAGAATGACCTAATCTCATATCTGGCCTCAAACACTTCCTTTCTGTGTGATCATGAGCATGTCATTTAATGCCATTTGCCTAGCCCTTGCCCTTTCATCTTAAATTTGTTACTAAAATAGATTTTTTTAAATTTAGTTTTAATAATGTTAATATCATAGTTCTATTAACTCCAGGGAGCCCCTCTGACTTCCAGAATCAAATATGAAATAATTTGGTGTTCAGAATACCTCCTAACTTGAACCCTACCTTTTCAATTTTTTCACACCTTATATGAAGCCCTTCCATGCCTTCTGTTATTTAATGTCACTGTTTGTTGGGTTTTTTGTTTGTTTGTTTTTTATCTTCCTTGAACAAGATAGGCACTTATTTTGGCATTTCCATTAATTGTCCTCCAAGCCTAGAATATTCTCCCTCCTCATTCTGACCTCTTGAATGCCCTGACTTCCTTCAGTTCTCAATATAAATTCCACATCCCCTAGAAAGCTTGTTCCAATTCTCCATAACTAATCCCTTCCCACTATTACTTATTTCCAATTTTTCTAGTCTATAGCTTGTTTGTGCTTAGATGCTTTCATGTTGGCTCCCTGTTAAACTGTAAGCTTTTTTTAAGATGGAGACCATCTTTTTGCTTTATATTCCCATTGCTTAGCACAGGGCTCAAGCCATGGTAATCATTTATTAAATGCTTGTTAAATGACTGATTTGGGTTCAAGTGTCCCTTTGGCTATACGATATGAAGATGTTATTAAAGTCCAAGAAACACCTCCCTCAATTTTGGAAGCCTTCATCAGTTCTAATTTAAAGCGATTTTCATACAGTTCTTTCCTGAATGATCCATTCCAGAAGCTACCTTGAATTGAAGTTTCTTTCCTTGTTTCTGCCCCCTTTGGTTTTCCCTATGGAGTATCACAATAGCTTTCCTAATAGGACTTCCTAATCTTCAGGAATATTGTTCTTGTGGCTTCCTTTTCATCAGATCCTTTGTTATATCTGTAACAAAAAAGGGGAAAAAAGGAAATGGGTAAAGTTTGAGAAACAAACTCATCTACCTGAAAGCTAACATTATTCTACTAATTAGGTTTCTGTCCCTTCCTCAGATAATTATGTTTCTACTATCTTCTACTAGTGAGCCCATCTGCTTTCTTAACTATTCACCTGTCCTCTCTCAGTCACTGGCTATTGACCTGAACTGCCTTAGTTTAGGTCAGAGGAAATTGGTCAAGAGGAATTACAGAGGTACCAAGGCTCAGAAATGATGTGTGACTAGAAAAGAAGAGAATCTTCTGGACCTCAAAAATATATATGGGGTTATTTTCACCTGTCCATAAATCACAAGTTCAGAAAATCATAGAATTATAACTAGAAGAACCTTAGATATTATTGATTCCAACTCTCTCCTGTTACAAATGAGAAAAATGTGGCTCAAATCAATAAAGAGTTTGCCCCAATGTGAAATACCAAGTGAGAGGCATCTCTGTACAATGTATAGAGAGTTGGCTTCAGAGGTAGGAATAGTTTAAACTCTGACACACCCTTGATAACTAAGCCTTTTCAAGTTACTTAACTCCTAAATGATCTAATGAACTCTTCAATAATTTAAGTTGGAGAGGAGTTTCTGACCTGTATTAGAAGAGAGAATTTTCTTAGCAGGGAGTTCCCTGTTCCAGTGAACTCATAAATCTAGTCATCACTCTATATAGCTCATTAATGGTAGAGGTAGGACATGAAATCAATTCATTTCCCCCAATAATAAAAAGAAAGCTCTGTTCATTTAAGGGACGAGTTGCATTCCAAAGACAACATTCCCTTCATCATCTCTGTGACTATGAACAACTAATTATTCTAAGAGTATAAAGATGGCATATCCTTTACTGATATCCTATTTTATCTGTTAGCCTATTTTGCATCTCCAGGGAAATGGCTCTCTCATGTCTCAGGGCTTAGCTCAGCTGACCAGGGAACATTTCACAATATCCACATACCTAGAAATGGAAGACTGGCAGTCACTGCTTGTTGTCAATATTCACTACTGTCTAGGCTCAATTTTCATAGGACGAATGAATTTTGAGACATAAGTTTAAGAAACCAGGAGGGGGGGTGATGAATACATCTCTGCCCAAGGGAAGCCTCAAGCTTCATGCACTACCCTTTAGGGTTAACACCTCTAAATAGAAACGATCTTGTATCTAAACAACCAGCCCAACAATGAATATGGTCACATTAGATTTCTGATATAATCACAAGACATTACTTAATGAATTGATAGATTTCAATCCTCTATTTATAGCACCAGTAATTTATAAACAATATTGCTGAACACTTTTCATTAATCACACAAAGTACCAAAATAAGTCATCAGTGAAATAACTGTGCCATAGATGTCGTGGAAATGAAATATTTAGATATTTCATGGAATAGTACCATTTGAAGTGCTTACAATGGAGACACTTCCCCAATTAATTTTGAGGAGGGGTTTGTGTGTGGGTAGGGAAGCTCCATTAACTCTGTTAACCTAGGAAATATAGAACAAGCGCATTCCAAAGACAGCTTTCCTTTTATCAACAGAATAGTGCTGCCAGCTGCAGCTATTGTTAGTTGTATATAGATGATAACTTGAAAGGAAGAGAGCCATCTTGTTTCCATTGAGAAAACATAAAGTTGAAATTACTTCTTTATACTTAGTTTATGTCTCATTCAACAGAATTGAAGGGCATTATAAATACCAAAACACTCTGCCCTGGTGTAGTCAGTGATAATATCCCTCTTGTGAAAACACCAACAAAACATAAAATAAGTTGTACAATGATATTTTCTAACCCTTGGCTTTGAGATTAGCAAATCCCAACTCATAAATGACTTGTAAATAATTAATTCCAAAATCTGTTCAGCTCCCAAAGCACACAGGAAAGAAATGGGCCTCTTTCTGAAAGCAAAACATTTTCTTATGTTTTACAAAAGCCTGAACCTTTAAAACAGTATAATAGATCAAGATGAAATGCAATTCTGAGAGATGTAGGAAATGGATGGAGTTTTACCGAAGTGCCATTTATGAGGTCTGATTCTGCTTTAGTATACATCTGAACTGTTTATTAATACATCCAAATGTCTAATGTATGCTTGGTACATAGCTAAATTTTAGTCAGCAATTTCTGTTCTCTGCTGTACACATTATAATAAATCCAGGAAGTTGTCTATTGTTAACAGCTTTTAACTCTGCCATCGCACAGTGGGATTATAGCAGCACAAGAGCTCAATATTCTTCTATTTAAGTGAGTAAATTAAAATAGGTTTAGTTAGGAGAGGATTTAGCTTTAGTGGTTCTTTGTACCTAGGCTAAACCATATCACAGCATCTTGGAGTTCATTTTGCAGCATTAGCAACTCCTATTTAAGCTCTTCCATTGACTGAATTTTTATTAGGACATGTAGTGTGTTATCCCAAAGTTTCCAGGCACTGAAATGGAAGATCAGAAGTAAAAAAGGTAAATTTACCACTCTTCACTAACGCAAAGGTAATGCTATCAAACAATATTTTGGCTAAGAAAGTAAATGTATAGCCCTCATTATTTTAAGGATTTACTACTTTTTTAGCCTCTATATTAGCCAGGACTCTTCTACTAATGAAATATTATAAAGCTTCCCATTTATGTGTCAAGGAAGAAGTTTTAAGACGAAGTAAGTCATGGCAAAGAATTGGAAACTGATGGAACAAGCTGTAGCATATGAATACAAAATAAATCTATTGCACTGTAAGAAATGATAAACAAAATGGAACCCCAAAATCTGGAAAGACATATGAACTAATGTAAAATGAAGCAAGTAAAACCAGAAAAACAGTGTATACAGTAACAGAAATATTGTACCATGATCAACTGTGAAGAACTAAACTATTATAAGCAAAACAAGGTTCTGAGGGACTTATGATTAAAAACAAAAACAACAGAAAGTTATCCATAGCCAAAGAAGGAACTGTTGAAATCTGACTGCATATCAAAGCATGTCATCCGTTACTTTATTTCATTTCTGAGTTTTTTATTGTATATATCAAGTGTGTCTTCAGTCATGACACTGGGAATATAGAAATATGTATTACACGAAAGCACTGTTATAACCTATGTCAGACTAGTTACCTTTTCAAGGGGGATGGGTGGGAGGGAAAGAATCAAAATTTCAAATTGTTCGAAAAAAATTTTCAAAAATTTTTCTATGTGTAATTAAAAATAATATACAGTTAAAAAAACTGGGGTTCTCTGTTCTGTATGGTGGCTCTGCAACAATGATGATGTGACTAATTTAATTATTCAATGCCATATGAATCAAATTTACAGAGAGGTGTTTTATAAAGTTGAGGGGAAAAACAAAATTAATTTGGAGAAACAAAAAAGTGAAGAATATCAAAAGAAACATTATGAAAATATATATCTGAAGGAAGTGGACTCCATAATATCACTTCTTTTTTGAGATTTCTTTCAGGTAGTAACCAAGTAATTAATTTTTGCTCCTGGTTCAACAATATCTGGCTAGTTTTCCATTATAATTCCTTGAATATGATGTTTTATGCTATTCTAAAATACCTTTGGAGAAGATTTTTAATTATTCATTCTTAAGTGATATAACTTAATTTACAAGTTTTTAATTCTTAAATTATATCCTAATTTGTCACATACATTTCTTAAATCATTTTTCTTACTTATGTTATATGAAGTATGGATTATACACACAAGCACATATAAATATCACTTTTCAATCTGTTTTCCCAGTCAATTATTTTTTGTCCTTTGAAATATTTCACATTTTCTTCTGTTTTCAGTCCTTCAATTTTATTTTATTTGTTCCTTTTTTTTAAAATCAGGTATATATTTTTTATTTTTTAGAAAAAGTATTGCATGGTTATATGATTCATGTTCATGCTTTCTTCCTCTTACCCCTCTCCACTCCCCCATAGCCAACACACATTTCCACTGGATTTTTCATGTGTCATCAATCAAGAGCTATTACCATGTTATTGATAGTTGTACTAGGGAGGTCATTAAGAGAGTACATCCCAAATCATGTCCACATCAAACCATGTGTTCAAGCAGTTGTTTTTCTTCTCTATTTCCACACCTGTAGTTCTTCCTCTGAATGTGGGTAGTGTTCTTTTCCATAAATCCCTTAGAATTGTCCTGGGTCATTGTATTGCTGATAGTACAGAAGTCCATTACATTTAATTTTACCACAGTGTATCAGTCTCTGTGTATAATGTTCTCCTGGTTCTGCTCCTTTCACTCTGCATCAATTCCTGTAGGTCATTTTAGTTCACATGGAATTCCTCCAGTTTATTATTCCCTTGAGCCCAATAGTATTCCATTACCAACAGATACCACAATTTGTTTAGCCATTCCCCAATTTATGGGCATACCCTCATTTTCCAGTTTATTACCACCACAAAAAGCACAGCTATAAATATTTTTGTACAAGTCTTTTTTATCTATGATCTCTTTGGGGTACAAACGCAGCAGTGGTATGGCTGGATCAAAGGGCAGGCAGTCTTTTAGCACTCTTTGGGTTTAGTTCCAAATTGCCATCCAGAATGATTGGATCAATTCAAAGCTCCACCAGCAATGCATTAATATCCCAATTTTGCCACATTCCCTCAAACATTCATTATTCTCCCCTGCTGTCATTTTAGCCAGTCTGCTGGGTATGAGGTGATACCTAAGAGTTGTTTTGATTTGCATTTCTCTAATTATTAGAGATTTAGAACACTTTCTCATATGCTTATCGATAGTTTTGATTTCTTTATCTGAAAATTGCCTATTCATGTCCCTTGTCCATTTATTGATTAGAGAATAGCTTGATTTTTTGTACAATTGATTTAGTTCCTTGTATATTTGAGTAATTACACCTTTGTCACAGTTTTTCATTATGAAGATTTTCCCCCAGTTTATTTCCATTCTGATTTTAGTTGCATTGTTTTTGTTTGTACAAAACCTTTTTAATTTAATGTCATCAAAATTATTTGTTTTACATTTTGTAATTTTTTCTAACTCTTGCTTCGTTTTAAAATCTTTCCTTTCCCAGAGATCTGACAAGTATACCATTTTGTGGTCACTTAACTTATTTATAGTTTCCCTCTTTATATTCAAGTCATTCACCTATTCTGAATGGATTTTGGTGTAGGATATGAGATGTTGATCTAAACCTAATCTATTCCATATTGTTTTACAATTTTCCCAACAGTTTTTGTCAAATAGTGGATTTTTGTCCCAAAAGTTGGACTCTTTGGGTTTATCATACACTGTCTTGCTGACGTCACTTACACCAAGTCCTTTCCACTGATCTTCTCTTCTGTCTCTTAGCCAGTACCATATTGTTTTGATGACTGCTACTTTATAGTATAGTTTAATATCTGGTAGTGCTAGACTACCTTCCTTCATGTTTTTTTGTTCATTATTTCCCTTGATATCCTTGATCTTTTGTTCTGTCAAATGAACTTTGTTATAGTTTTTTTTAATTCTGTAAAAAATGTTTCTTGGTACTTTAATAGGTATGGCACTAAATAAATTAATTTAGGTGGAATCATTTTTATTATGTTAGCTTGACCTACTCATGAGCAATCAATGTTTTTTTTCCAATTGTTTAGATCTAGTTTTAATTGTTTGGAAAGTGTTTTGTATTTGTGTTCATATAATTCCTATATTTTTTTGGTACATAAATTCATAAGTATTTTATTTTTATCTAGGTTGATTTTAAACGATGTTTCTCTTTCTAACTCTTGCTGCTGTGATGTGTTGGAAATATATAGAAATGCTGATGATTTATGTGAATTTATTTTGTATCCTACAACTTTGCTAAAGTGGTTGATTATTTCTACAAGCTTTTTAGTTGATTCTTTGGGATTTTTTAAGTAGACCATCATATCATCTGCAAAGAGTGATAGCTTAGTCTCCTCATTGCCTACTTTAATACCTTCAATTTCTTTTTCTTCTCTAATTGCTACTGATAGTGTTTCTCGTACAATGCTAAATAATAGAGGTGATAATGGGCATCCTTGTTTCATTCCTGATCTTATTGGGAAGGCTTCTAATTTATCCCCATTGCATGTGATGTTTGTTGATGGTTTTAGATATATTCTGTTCTAGTATTTTCAATTGGAATGGGTGTTGTATTCTTTCAAAGGCTTTTTCAGATTTTTGTTTGTTAGCTTCTTGATATAGTCAATTATTTAGATGGTTTTCCTAATGTTGCACCATCTTTTCATTCCTGGTACAAATACCACTTGATCATGATGGATAGATAACCCTAATCATCATTTGCTGGAGTCTTTTTGCTAGCTTTCTATTTAAGATTTTTGCATCTATGTTCATTAAGGAGATTGGTCTGTAATTTTCTTTCTTTTTTTTTGGTCTGCCTGGCTTTGGAATCAATACCATATTTGTATCATGAGAGGAATTGGTAGGACTCCTTTGCTTATTATGTCAAATGATTTGTATAGCTTTGGGATTAGTTGTTCTTTGAATATTTGATAGAATTCACTTATGAATCCATCAGTCCCTTGCAATTTTTTTCTTGGAGAGTTCTTTGATGGCTTGTTCAATTCCTTTTTCTGATATGGGATTATTTAAGTATTCTGATTCTTCTGCTGATTAACCTAGGCAATTTATATTTTTGTAAATATTCATCCGCATCACCTAGATTGCTATATTTTTTGCTATATAATTGGGCAAAATAGTTTTTAATGATTGCCTTAATTTCCTCTTCGTTAGATTTGGTCTCCCTTTTCATTCTTGATACTATTAATTTGGTTTTCTTTTTTCCTTTTTTATTAGATTTACTATCACTTTATCTATTTTATCTGTTTTTTTAAAAAATACCAGCTTCTAGTCTTATTTATTAATTCAATAGTTCTTTTACTTTTGATTTTATTAATTTCTCCTTTCATTTTTAGTATTTCTAATTTAATTTTCATCTGGGGAATTTTAATTTGTTTTTGTTCTAGTTTTTTTTTTATTTTACATACCCAATTTATTAACCTCTGCCCTCCCTAATTTGTTAATATATGCACTCAGTGATATAAATTTTCCTCTTAGAACTGCTTTGGCTACATCCCATAATTTGGGGTAAGAAGTTTCATCATTGTCATTGTCTTCAAAGAAGTTTTTGATTGTTTCTATAATTTGCTCTTTCACTAACTTATTTTGGAGAATCATATTATTTAATTTCCAATTAGTTTTTGGTTTGCCTCTCCACATATCCTTCCTAATAACTATTTTTATTGCATTATGATCTTATAAGGTTGCATTTATTTTTTCTGCTTTTTTGCATTTCTTTGCCATGTTTCTATGCCCTAGTACATGGTCAATCTTTGTGAATGTTCCATGTGCTGCTGAAAAGAAGGTATATTTCTTTTTATCTCTCTTTATTTTTCTCCATATATCTATTACCTCTAATTTCTCTAGGATTTCATTCACCTCTCTTAGCTCTTTCTTATTTATTTTTTGGTTTCATTTATCTAGATTTGATAGGGGAAGTTTGAAGTCACCTACTAGTATAGTTTTGCTATCTATTTCATCGTTGAGCTCCACTAGTTTCTCCTTTAGAAATTTGAGTGCAATACTGTTGGGTGCATACATGTTGAGTACTTATGTTTCTCCATTGTTTATGCTGCCTTTTATTAGGATGTAAATACCTTCCCTATCTCTTTTAACCAGATCTATTTATGCTTTGGCTCTATCAGAAATCATGATTGCAACTCCTGCCTTCTTTTTCTTTGCTGAAGCCCAATAGTTTTTGCTCCAGCCTTTCATTTTTACTCTATGTATATCTGCCTGTCTCAGGTGTGTTTCTTGTAGACCACATATGATAGCATTTTGGTTTCTAATCTATTCTGCTATTTGCTTCCATGTTATGGGTGAGTTCATTGCATTCACATTCAGAGTTATAATTATGAGCTATGTATTCCCAGGCATTTTGTTTCTCTTTCCTTGTCCTGCCCTTTCTTCTTTCCCTATTTCCTTCTATACCAGTGTTTTTTTAATATCATTTACCCTGATCCCCTCCCTTATTGTACTTCCTTTCTTCCCTCTCCCTTCTTATTCCCCTTTTATTCTTCTTTAGGGTCTTTTTAAGTTACCCCCCTGCCCTCTCCCTTCCTAATGTTACTTCCCTCCTGACCAAGCTTTCTGTTACCCTTCCACTTCTCTATAGGGCTCGAATCAATTCTCTGCCCGCAATGGATCTGATTGTTCTTCCCTCTTTAAGTTGATTTCAATGCACTTAAGTATTAAATATTTCCTCTCCAACCTCTTTACCCTTCCAGTATATTGATATTCTCTCCTGTTTGCCCCACACACACCTTTATGGAATATAAATTTACTCCATTTTGTCGTTTTCCCATTTTTCTTAATGTTATCTCCTTTTTTCCCTCTGGTTTTATATATATATTTATACAGATATATCTTGACATTTCACCCTATACAGTTTATCACTATTATTTCTATGTAAACTTCTTCTAGTTACCCTGTTGATAATAACAATTTTTAATATTTGCCAATATCTTCTTTTCTTCTAGGGATACAAATTGATTGAACTTATGTGTCCCTTAAAGAAAAGATTTTCCCCCCTCTCTCTTAATTACTTTATGGTGATTCTCTTGAGGTCTGTATTTGGGCAGCAAACTCTTTGTTTAAGTCCAGTTATTTTTTCATGAATGCTTTTAAGTCCTCAGTTTTATTGAATTACCATACTTACCCCTGCAAAAATATAGTCAGTTTTGCTGGATAGTTGATTCTTGGTTGTAGACCCAGTTCTCTTGCTTTCCAGAATATTTTGTTCCATGCCTTCTAGTCCTACAATGAAGATGCAGCCAGATCCTGTATTATCCTACCTATGGTTCCCTGGTATCTCAATGACTTCTTTTTAGCCTCTTGCAATATTTTTCCTTGGTGTGATAGTTTTTGAATTTGTCTATAATATTCCTGGGAGTTGTTAGATGTGGATTAAATGTATAATAACAAAGAGCCAATAATGAATGTTATGATAGAAGGGGGATATAGAGAGAGTATATGAAAGTGAAACTCTTTTCTAGCTCTCCCCTCCCACCAAATATGCACTGCCAAGATTTCAAGGGGGTGTCACCCATAAACTGAGTGACCTGGATTGTTGTGCCATCCCACAGAAGTTGGGGGCAAGCCTTCCCTATAAGAAGAGGTATGGGGAACCCCAATCCAATTCTGAATGAGGGTGGGGTTCATACAGCTCCCCAGAGGTCAGTCAACTTCACAGTGAGTGGTCTGGCTTCAAGATGGAGGCAGCCAGACCAAGCTGTGATTCCCATACTCCTTGTCTCTCAGGTACTCTGGAATTCTATCTGACTAATGAATGGCTTTTATTATTTGCAATTTAGGGGTTGGGAAAAAGAGTGAAGGGCTGAGGGATTTTGGGGTGCCCTCTTCTCTCTTTCTATGGGGTCCTTCACTTGGGTTGGAACCTTTGGGGTTCCCACTCCTAAGAGTCTCCCCCCTTGTCCCTTCTTCTTCTGTTTCTATTTCTATCCTTTTCTATAATTATAAGTTAGACTGGAAAGAGTCTCTCAGCAAGGTTGGGTAATGGGAATAGGAGCCTAAGAGATCACTCCCAAAATGGAGTCCAAACACTTAGCTTAATTGATGGTTGAAGTCTTGAAGAGTGAGAAGGAATGGAATGACTGACCAGGGAATTTGGGCTTCAGTGTCCAAAGAAAGATCTTCAGTAAGCCCTCAGGACTGTGTCCGAGTTGGAATGTCCATCTCCTCCCTCTCACAGACCATGCTAGAAACCTCCTCCTCCAGAGAATTACCCAGAATCCCTCTGGTCTCTCAACTATAACCATCTGTCACCAACCATCAGTAACTCCTTCTCTGGCTCCTCTTGTCCCATCCCCATTGCACAAATTCCATTCTTACAGTATCCTGGTTTTGTGTGGTGGGACTTTTCCCAAAAGTATCACTAAATTCATACATCACTATTTCCTATTTCTATCTTATGTCCCCCCCTCCCTCCAAAATAATAAATCTTTATTTTAGCTTATCACTATACTAATTATCTATATATTCCTATCCTAAGACAGGTTTTGGAGAAGTTGGTAAGGGGATGAGGGTTGCAATTTATATAACAATTTTTATAAGGTACAAAACAATTTTGTAACATGAAAAATTTTTCCATTGAACACAATGTCTTTTCCCTCTTTTTCAAGAATGTCAGGGCAGTTTTCTTGGATAATTTCCTGTAATATGATGTCTAGGCTTTTGCTTTTGTTGTGATGTTCTGGTAGTCCAATAGTTTTTAAATTGTCTCTCCAAGATCTGTTCTCCAGATATTTGGTTGTATCAATGAGGTGTTTCATATTTTCCTGAAATTTTTCATTTCATTTTATTTTCTGTATATATTCTTGCTGCCTTCTGAAGTCATTTGCTTCTAGTTGTTGAGTTTTTTTTTAAGACTGAATTTCATCCCTGGCTTTTTGGTCATCCTTCTCCTTCTGGTCTGATTTTCTTTATAGATCATCTTTTTGCTTTGTTTTCAAGCTAGTCAATTCTGGCTTTTAATACCTTATTTTCTTGTTTTAGTTCATGTATTTCCTTTTTCAAATTGTCTGCAGCCTCTTTTGATTGCTTTTTGAGTTCCTGAAGTTCTTGAATTCATTGAATTTTGAGATCTTCCAAAGCCTGTGTTGAGTTTGCTGGAGCTTCTTCCTCTTCTTCTATTTCATTTGCTCTCTTTTCACTTTCTTGAAAGAAGCTATCAATTATCATTTCTTTTCTCTTTTTTGTTGTTTACTCATATTTTTCCTTTTCTGTTTTGCTAGTTTAAATAGATGGATTCAATGAGCTTTGATGAAACATGTTCTCTGCAGTCTATGGGGTAGAAATGTTGAAGTTTCCCTGCCCTCTGAAGACTTCTTAACTGTCCAGTTGATGGGTTTAAGCCTAGACTGGATTAGTCTGTATTGCTTAATGTGCCCTGAGGCTAAAACCTCAAGAGGAAATAAAAAATAAGTGGGGGGATAAGATGGAGTATTTTCACTGAGCTGTCCAGCAGTCGGGTCCCCCTGCTCTGACCTGCTGTTTGACCTGGTTGTCTTTCTTGTTGGATTTGCTCCAATCTCTAACTTTCTTTAAGCTTTGCTTTACAATGTCATGTCAGCCTCAAGTGGTTCATTCTAAAATCCTCAAATTAAGAATAATTTTTAAATGCTAAGAATTTCTGTAACTTATAGGCATACAGAATACAACCACCCTCAAATACATAGTAATGCAAATTTAGACAAAAAGTAATATTTAATTCCCAAAGAATCACTTTTACTTGTACTTTAAAGTAAGTTGGTCCCATGTTAAATCACCATGGAAACCTAGGTCTTTATGGGAAAGGACATACTCACTTTCTTGTTGTATATGATTGTAAGGGGCGAGAGTACATGTGTCATTAGATGGAGCCTGAGTTTATGTTGCACAGGCATTCATGGAGGCATCTATTCTTTCCCCAATTAAATTTATCTTTTTAAATTTCTATTATAATTATCTTAAATATTTCTGGATCTGGTTTCCTCACCCTTTGATACAAAAATCTTCAGTGTTGACTCCCAACATCAAATATTTCTTTATTATGCTTTCACACCTTCATTCCTTTGATAAGACTAGTACCCAAATATGGAAAACACTCTCACCTCTGTTCCTACCCTACCTCACACTTTTTCCACTATAAAGTCTAATTCAAATACTCTTTCCTTCAATTGAACTTCCTTTTTTCTTAAGGTCACAAATTGGATAAAAAATTTTCTTTTAAGAATTAAGATACAATGACCACAGTGACAGAAGACATAGGGAATCATTCAAAAATATGTTGAAGTGTATATGATGATCAATTACTTGTAAAATCTGATTTTTTATCATGTTTTTAACTTCAAATCATTTTAAATAGTCTTGCCACATTTCAATTCTATAATCATTAATTTAGTGGCATATTCTGGAAGGTAAGGATCCAAGTAAAATAGACATTATGATACCTTTCATTAAGTCTCATCTAGGCAGCTGCATCTAATTCCTTAGATATTTAAAGAAGTGATAAATATCAATCTACCCAGCATGAGATTGGAAAAATATCCGTAGGAAAAAGAAGATGGAATAGATCCAATAATTTCTCTTCTGTCCTAGTAAAGTAAAGATAAGATGAATTAACTTGTTTCATGCTGTCTGGAAGTCAAGAATACCAGATTAATCAGTCAGTGTTTCCTTGATATTTTCTTGGGAGTTGTCTTCAAGCAAATGTTCTTAGATTAAAGAGAGCTGGAACCATATAAAATGTTTATTATTAATTTGAACTAAGGACTTATCTTCCAAATTTTGTCTTCATCAACTTGTCCTACCAATTCTAATGTACCTAACCAGAAATGTGAACACAGTAAAAATGAATAGAGACATTTGACTAACCATCTGGATAATTAGAAAGTGAAAAAAATTTCACCTGAAAGATCTATATGAGAAGTATCTCCCCTCCTCAATTTCTATGTCAAAATCCCACCTCTTAAATCATCTATGTAGTTACCCATCTTTCATTTTTTCACTTCAGGTGGGCAGATACAGTACTGGGAAGACGTTCCAATATGAAATAAATGAAATAGAATATGGATCATTACCTGTTACTGATCATGTTAAAAATGATTAATAAAGATCTCCATGTATTCATTTTGTTTTGATTTGATTTTTTTTTATTTTTAGAAAAACAATTTCCATGGTTCCATGATTCACGTTCTTACTCTCTCTCCCCACTAACCCCCCCATAGCTGACGCGCATTTCCACTGGTTTCTTCATGTGTCATTGGTCAAGACCTATTTCCATATTATTGATAGTTGTACTAGGGTGGTCATTTAGAGTTTACTTCCCAAATCATGTCTGCATCAACCCATGTGTTCAAGCCATGGGTTGATGTGGAGCATTGGAGCCATGTATTCCTAATGGCTCCAAGGATTGTCAAAAATAATGGAGGTCTTAAAGTAAATTAGTATCCTATGTCATGACCCTTCACAGAAAGGAGTGGATATTTTGCAATTATTGCATTACCTGTTTAATGCAGAAAGCTAGACAAAATAATTTCAGTTGAAGGATAAACTTATTAAAATTGGATAAACTTGTTAAGCACTTTGAAAGTTTTCATAGGCCCTTCTAAAATGTCTGGATTACATTCTCTCCTTGAAGCTACCTCCTACAATTCCCACATTTTTCAAAGGGCAATAATATAGGTCATCCACTTCCTGCAAGAGACCTTTCCTTATCCCTTCCATTGCTAGTACTCTTTCCCTCTGGAATTACTTGGTAGTATTTTGTAGTATCATTTTTTTTTCACAGAATCATAGATGATGAGCTGGAAGGGGTCTTGTAGGCCATCTGTTTCAAACACATCAATTTAAAAATGAAGAAATTACAGCTAGTGTGACAAAAAATGGAAAATGATAAATATTGGAAGAGATATGGTAAACTGGAAAACTAATATATTTTTTGGTGGAGCTGCAAACTGATACAACCATTCTTGAAAGTAATTTGGAACCACATCCAAAAGGGACATCAAACTGTGCATACCTTTGAACCCAACAATACCACTACTTGGTCTGTATCCCAAAAAGACCACAGAGAGGGGGAAAGGACCTACACATAAAAATATTTATAGCAGTTTTTTATGTGGTGGCAAAAAACTAGAAACTCAAGGGCTGTCCGTCAAGTAAAGAATGCTTGAACAAGTTGTGATTTTTGATTATAATGGAATACTATTGTGTCCTAAGAAATGATAAACAAGAGACTCACTAAACACCTGGAAAGACTTATGTGAAATTATGCAGCAGAACCAGGAGAACACTGTACACAGTAACAGCAATAATGTCCAATGATCAACCGTGAATGAATTAACTATAATCAGCAATGCAATGATTCAGGACAACTCCAAAAATCTCATGAAGAAAAAGGTTACCCACTAATAGAAGGAACTGATGGGGTCTGGTTGCAGAATGAAGTATGACATTCTTCCCTTTAAGTCCTCCAAGAATTTTTCTCTAGTGTAAGTGTTATATGTTATTTTACAATATTATGCACATATTGTAAGTGTTTATATATTTATATATAATATGATAACATGTAGAACATACACTACCTGTCATCTTGGGGAGGTGGATGGCCAGGGAGAGAATGTGGATCACAAAATGTTAGAAAATTATTATTTAAAATTGTATTAATGTTTTTAAAATGAGGAAATTAAGGGAAATGGAGATTAAGTTGTCTGGGAATCTTTATTGACTTTGAGTGCCCACAAGGCAAATGCAAGATGTCTGTGAACCCCCAGATTACCCAGAGAGAGTTAAGGGAGAAAGTGCTCGCTTTGGGTGGCTGGACAGAGAGATTATGCATGTAAAAAATGTCCTGGGGAAGGGTGCACTGGAAAGAGGGGAGAAAGGAGCAGCTCCTGGAGTGCCAGCTCTGTGCCATACAGTGTCTTCACCAAAGGGATTCTAAAGTATATATACATGTAGTAAAAGTATATCAGTTAGAATTTCAATTCAGTATTCCTGACTCCATGGCCATTAAGTTTATTTCGTGTTGTTCCCTCATACTATACTATTTCTTTGTATATTTACCTTTTTCCTCCTCCCCTGTTTCCCTACTTTAAAATATAAGCACCCTGAAAAAAGGGGTGCATCCTTGTATACATTCCTAAAATACAATAAGTCCCTGATTATCTAATTTAACTGAATTGTATTGAATTAAACATGCTGTGACTTCATTTAAAGTTAAAAGACATGGGTTCAAATCTTGGTCTTACCATTTACTATTTGTTTGACTTCTCAAGTCTGAGTTTTCTCTTTTGTGAAATGAAAGCATTTGGAATGGATAATCCCTCTGATGTTTTCAATTTTAGAATTGCCTGATCTTCCCTAACTTAACACTATGCAGGAAAAAAATGTCAGAAAACTTATTTAGGTAGAGGTAAGCTATCTTCAAGTACCTTAAAGGCTTTAATGTGGAAGAGCTAGAGTTATTCTGAAGAGTTTCAGAGGTCGGACAGAGTTCCAGGAAGGCAGCATTTAGCTCCATGCCCAGCAAAACTTTCTAACAATGTGAGCTTTCAAAAAAATGATGGCCTGCAATCATAATTTCAAAAGACTGATAATGGGGGGCAGCTGGATGGCTCAGTGGATTGAGAGCCAGGCCTAGAGACAGGAGGTCCTAGGTTTGAATCTGTCCTCAGACACTTCCTAGCTGTGTGACCCTGGGCAAGTCACTTAACCCCCATTGCCTAGCCCGTAACAAATAAAATTAATATAGAAGGATATATATAAAAGATACTAGGGTTTAAAAATTTAGAAAAAAAAAAAGACGGATAATGAAGCAACCCTCCCACCTCATGGCAGAGAACTGATGAACTACAGATATAGAATCAGACATGCATTCTCAGATATAACCAATGTGTTGATTTGTCTTTTTTGACTGTACTTACTTGCAAGGGAGAGCTTCTACTCTGGGGTGAGAGAATGTGCATGTGATATATAAATAAAAAGAAGTATCAATAAATCATTGTAAAATGCACAGATTAGAATGAAAACAATAGGTACAAATAGAGAAATTTTACCACTCCTTCTTAAATTTAATGTTTACATTTTTTTAAACTGCTTAAAGGTACAGGTAGGTGGAACATTAGATAGAGTGCCAGACCTGGAATCAGGAGGACCTGGGTTCAAATCTGGCCTCAGACACTATCTAATTATGTGACCCTGGGCAAGTCAATTTACCTTGATTGTGGAGCCATTACCCTTCTGTGTTAAAGTTTTTACTAACACATAAAGTAAGGAATTAATTTAAAAAATAAAAACTGCATCAATGGAAGCTTATGATTTCTTATATAACCTCTTCTTTCTACACTGAAATTTGTGTGCTTTTAAAGATTATTAAATTCATAATATATAAAATGCATTCATATCTACTTACATAAATATAAAATATACATCATATTCATTAATTCAATGTTTATTAAATATATATATATATATATATATATATATATAAATGTACACAATCTATCACAAGATAGGCACAGTAAAGCCAGTCAGAGGATATGTGTATTCCTTGAGAAATGGTTGCCTTCACTGAGCCTGCTGGCTGAATGACCTCCTACCCATAGATGTTGATGAGGAGTTTCCTTTTTTGTATAGGAGATTAGCTTTGATCATCTTTAAGAGCTTTTACCAATGCCAAAATTCTGACTCCATGAATCTTATTGATTGTAGAATCTCTGAAGACCTAAATCCAGGACCAGACGAGTGGTCTTATTAATGTGTTTTTATCTCATCAGAAGAAATGTACCCTATAATTATCAGAATCCTTCATGTAGTTATTGGTGGCCAGGGACATTAGCATTTCATGGAAATTGGAAACAAAATTCATGGGGGCTTTGTTTGAATTAGCCAGAGGAAGGACAGAAATGATGACTAGAAATTTGTACTTGAAATTAGCTTTTCCCTTGCCCAGTAATTAATGTTTTATCCTTCAAGATCATGGTTGCTCTAGTCTTACAAACTCCTTTCAAGGAAATATTAATTTCAAGAAATTATTAATGTCACTCCCTATCCATTCTCCCAAGTCCTAGGAGTAGTAATGATAAAGTTATTCAAGTTATGAAGTTGTTTCTACTGCCAAAATTAATTATCAGAAAAGTATCTACATCATATGTTAATTTGTGTCAAATTTATTTTATTTGTAGTCAGGTTGTAGCATAAAAACTAGACTGTAAGTCTCGTGTGAGCAGGAAAAGTATATCTCATAATGAGATCCACATAATAGGTTCTTAATGATACAGTACAATACAAGATATAACCTAATTTTTTAAAAAAACATTTAGAAAATACTTATGTACCAGCTATTGAGCTGAGTACTAAGTAATTTCAAAGAAAGGACCATGACAATTCCTGCCCTCAAGGAGCTTACATACTAATGGGTGAGGAGACATGAAAACATATAGTGTGGTGCAGAGAGGGGGCATAACTGATTTGCAGAGTTCTTCTGTCAGTTAAGGAGGTTTTAGAATCTTGGGAAGAGGGCAGTTGATCCTGGGAACTCATGGAGAGAATCAGGATCCAACTGATCTCCTTCTTTAGATTGAAACCTGGTCTATATTTTGCAGCTTTTCTTTTAAAAATGTTAATTTAGCTAATTCCTTTGAATCTCCCTACCCTACCTTATTCCCACCTTTATTTTCCCTACCTGAATGTCTGAGAAGTTTGGAAGGAGAATAAATCTAAGAGTTAGTTCAAATCAGTGATAGTTTAGTCAAATAGGGCTTGCCCTTGTCACAAATTTACCGTATTGAATCATTGTATCCAGCTTTTCTACCCCTTTTGGCTACAAACCCTCTCAGGGCTGAAGTAGGCTGGTTCCTACTCAGTCTCACATTCCTGCCTCCCTCCCCATACCTGAAGCTTTCTCTAAGCGGCTGTTAGGGCTACCTTGTATCCTCTACCCGTTCCCAATCTACCCTAGAAGACAATAAACCCCAATCTACCCTAGAAGACAATAAAACCCTTTGGCTACTTCATTAGTTGATCAATAAGAAAGGGAGGAGAAGAGAGAGGAATAGCATACTCTCTGGAGTTTGAGGAAGCTGAAGGTATCCATTTTGGAGGAAGTATAACTTCAATACTTCCTCTAGTCCCTTCCTGTGAAACTGTCAAGAAGCCTCAAATCAGTTTCAAGCCGTTCTTGGCTGGCTCTAACCTTGCTCTGTGAAAGTGTCCTTTTACTTGAAGGGCTCAGTCTGTTTCCCTTCAGTGTTTTGTCTCTAACCTGGGTCCCAGTCTGTGTTTCCCTGCTGTTGTTGTCTGCCTTAGATTAACTCATCCTCTCCCTTTCAACTCTTGGTACCTTAGTGTTTATATTCCCTAAACTCAGACATTCCCTTATTTCTCCTACTACCTCAACTACCAACCTTCACTATTGTACCTTCCTCATCCACTATATTGCCTTAGGCATTCACAAACCCCCATCCACAGTGCCTATCCTCAATTTCAACCATACCTCTGCCTTAATTTCCCTACTACCTGTAGCCTATTCCCTTGATTACCTCCAGCCTTGGGTCCCTTGCCTTGCCTTATTCTCAATTCCAACCAGCTACTACCTACAGCCTAATCCCCTTATTACCTCCCTGTAATATCCCCTTATACATCCTAAAAATCCCCTTATTACATCTGGCAAGCACAGTTAACAAAAAAAACCCTACAATCTTCTGATCCAACAAAAATGAATCTGGCAAGAATGACATTTATTTTAGGCAGTTTTTCCTTATTGGCTTGGTCACTTATGCAAGGTTTTTACAACTTTTGGCTAGTAAAGGTCCCAAATCTAGTACAACAAATGATAGAAATATATGATTACTATAAATGGTTTGCCTTTACACTAGCAGAGTGCATATGTTTCATCCCCAGGGCTGTTGCAATTACCCTATCTCTCTGGCACTTCATTATAATCTCTAAAGTGGTTCTGACTCACCTGTACAATTACTTCAAGGCATCTCTGGCAAAAACTGATACTGAATCCGTGGAGCTAGTAGAGAATATCAAGCTACTGTTCCAAGTGTTGAAACAAATTCGAGAGAGCAAAGAACTAGATAAGCACATGATACTCCTCTCTGCACCACAATAGGTATGTATATGATATAGAGAGAGTAGATATATTGTATTACTAAATATTTGTTAAAGACCCTACATTTAATGAATTTATACTTAAAGACTTATGAAATCCTAGGGCAGTGTTTTTGTAAATCACTTCAATTCAATAAACATTACTTTAGTACTATGACCTAGGTATTGTGCTACACAGATGGTGCAAAATGTCCTTGCTCTGAAAGAACCTACATTTAACATATTCTTTGAACATAGAATGGAAGAGTTGGCATCTAAATACCTTCACAAGGTTGCATATCTTAATTTTTCTAGCTTCCTCTCATTATTTCCCTTCACATAGTAACTAAAACATAGTAAGTACTTAAATTATTTATTTCTTTACTTACTTCCACACATTCCATATATGGGTAAAACTTTACTTCTCTCTTTCCACCATACCTACCTTTTAAAATGTACTTTTTAATTTAGTGTCTTTGCTTATTCTGTTCCGTGTGCCTAGAAGAATCTTCTATTCTCATCATTTGTCTTTTAAACTGTTAACATTATTTTCATTTCTTTTTCCCACTATAGTTTGACCTGTCATAATTGATTCTTGAATTCCTTTTTGAGTTCTTCCATGCTTAAGACCAATTTCCATTTTTCTTTGAAGTTTTTCATTTGATTGTTTGGATCTCACCATTCCCTGTTGATTCTTTGATTTGCTTTTTGTTGCCATATATTTTTTTGAAGTTTAGGAGTTTCTTTTTCTTTTTGCTCATTTTCTAGCCTCTTTTTGCCTGTGGACTGAGAATTCCTCTGCTGTCTCCTCTGTTGCTGTTCTGTAGTGCTTGGCACTATGAGCTATTTTGTTGTGGGGTTAGTTCTTCACAGCAGTGCATGTTTGAAAAGGACCAGCTATATGGACTTCTGGGCTTCACTGTAGACTGGTGCCAAGATCTGAGACTTCAAGGGGTAAGTGTGAAGTACTCTTTAGTTGGTGTAGTCCAGGTCTCAGGATTCTGAAGTTAGCCTATGCTCAGGTTCTGAATCTGGCACAGTAGGTGGGACAAGCTCTCCTCTATGTGCAGTTTTCCTTCAAGTTCCCCCTTATCCTGGGAAAATCAAGTCTCTTTGCCTACCTTTCAAGTTGAGTTCAGTGGGAGAGTGCCCTCAGTCCATCCTGTTGTTGATTTTTACTCCTATCATTTTGAAGTGCTATTTAAAGATTGGTTTAGAAGGACTATTAGAGCAGTTTCAGCTTTTACTGCTACTAAGCTGCCAAATTGGCTCCACCCCATCTGCCCAATCTCATAATATTTTTTATTCAAGCCCAACATGTACTTTCAAGGTAAATTTTAATGTCATCTCTTTGGTGAAGCCTTGATATTTATTGTTCACATTCACCTCAGTTTTCACAAAAAAACTTTTTGTATTCCTGCCTAGGACATTTATTTAATTCATGTCTTCTGAAGTATAGTTATTTGTGTTTGTGGTTTTTCCTACTCAGTGACTTTAATCCCTGTGAAAGCAAAGACGGCCTTGTGACATTATAAATTCTTTCAGCTCTTAGGAGTAGTTATTTAATAAATTTGTTATTTTGAATATAATGTATTTTTGGGATTATATATTGAATATCAAAAGCATTAGGAAAACAACATTCCAAAGAGCTTCTGAAAACACTGCTTCTAAAACTCTAATTAATAATGTGGTTGCAAAAGGTTAAAAAGGCCTAAGAATTCATTGCTCTTATAAGGAAGTATAAGAATAAAACTATAATTTTTCTTGATATGGCCTTTATAATTCTCTTAATGTAGTGCAAAAAACAAAGAAGCTTTTGCTATTATCATTGTCATTGCTGTTAGGATTATTTCTTCCTTAGAAATATTACTTATTCTTTCTCACTACAAATTCTCCCTAAAAGGTAAATATCTACAAATCCTATTTGATGAGGACTACGCTGGATGATCTATGTTAACTCTGAGAGCAATAATAATTCACCTCAATTACTCCAAATCTTTGCCAAATATCTGATCTCAAGCACTATCTTCCCCGAAAGTAAGTTGAGGATTCAGGCTTTTTAAGAAAATAGAAACAAAATTTGGAGAAAGAACCAGAGAATAGTGGTGGCATGTTGGTGATTTTGAATATGTTTTCTTGGAAAAAGGAAATCATTAATTTTAATTTAAAGTATTATATCCTGTAGCCAATAATAGCCACATATTGATTCTCCCAATTATGTATCTTTTAACTGTTGGGAGAAAATCTTCTGAAATTTGAAGTGGATGGGGTCTGATGTTAAATCCAAGTTTATTAGCAAGATTGAGCAGTAACCCAATGCATCTCACAATGCTTAAAACAATTATAAAAGAAGCCAGATCAGACCAAAGGAGAATTAAGAATTGAGACCCAGTTGTGTGGGCTATGCCCTCACTTTCTTCCCTTTGTGTTGCCCCTATTACTGCTCATACAATCTTGATTAATGTTAATAAGGAATTAACCTATTGATCATGCCAAAAGTGGAAGCCCATTGATCTTCATTAGCTTTATTCCCTACTAACCAGGATGATGTATGTACTTCATGTGCTTTCTGACACAAGACACTCTAAGTAATACCATCTCTTCTCTTGAGTAGATTTGCTGAGTAATTCTAATTGAACAAAATACTAATTCTTAAGTTAAGACACACTAGAGATCAACTATATATACATATATCTATCAATCATACTTCATTGGCACAAGAGAAGGGTTTCTATAAGAACTGCCCTGAAATGACCACCTATCATTGGTAATGGAGGGATAAATCTACCTTTACATCTACTTTATAGCTATGGGGTATTACAGTTTGCTTGAAATGGTTGGAGAGAAAAATCTCATGTGCTTTTAAATATGAATGACCTATGTACTAAACTTAGTCGGAACAGATATTTTACTGCTCAGTCATCACCTATTTTCTGTCATTTGTGAATTACTAGAATGGGAAAGATCTCCTCTCCTCCTACCAAAGTTTAGTAAGCCTCATTGTAGCCCAGGGTCAATAGAAGAAGGAAGATATAACAGATAGAACAGTTTCTTTCATCACCTGGCATATCTATTATAAGTTTTTCATCCCCTTCTCACAGTGAAAACACTTCTTAACCAGACACAATCTTATATGTGTATTTGATGCCCTAGTGCAGTGATTCCCAAACTTTTTTAGCCTCTCATGCCCTTTCCAGAAAAAATATTACTTAGCTCCCCCTGTCACATACTATCACTGCCCCCTTACAGTTATTCACCACCCCCAAATACACTTGTGGCCAGGGGGCGGTGGTGCCCACTTTGGGAATCACTGCCCTAGTGCTTTGGTGGTTTCAATTACTCTAGCTGAGGCTCCAGAAATTTTTGGGTGATCTGTTAATGCTTTTCTCCTCCTCTTCCTTCTCTGCCTTTTCCATAATTAACTCTGTCTCTATCTCTGTCTCTCTCCACACAAAAAAATACACATATGCATATATATATACATATATATACATGGGTATGTGTATATTTAAATGATAGTGGGTGAGAAGATTATGTATATAACAATTCTTTGAGCATCACTATGGTCCCACCTCAAATATGTGAGTGTTTCTCCCAGGAGTCTACCTGATCCATCTTCTCTTTCTATAATTTTTCTCTTAGTGATTTCATCTACTCACATGACTTCAACTAATATTTTTAGGCAAATAATCCTCATATTTTTATATCTAGTCCTTATTTATTTCCTGATATCCAGTCTCATATCTTCAAATTCTTATCTGCAGTTCAATGTCCTGTAGGTATATTAAACTCAATAAATGAAAAGCAGAATTCACTAACTTTCCAACAGAATAAAAATTCCTTCACAGTAAGGGTTATTTGATTGTTATCTTTTTCTAGGTAGTATGCAGTATCATTTTGAAAATAAGTTCAGATTTAGAATTCAGATTAAAATTAAGAATCCCTGTTATAGATAACAAAGGTAGTACCCATTTTCTTAATATTAGGACTTGATTAATTACTAGATTTTTATTGGGACTTTTAAAAATTGAGATGCGTTTCCTCACTAGTCTCACATCTTATACCCTATTGCAGTTGTGAATATACCTTGTTCTATCATTAAACAGGAAATCTGTCTTTATAAATATATAAAACAATTAAAATTGTCTACGAATCCAAGTGGCAGAAGCTCTGACTGCCATTATGTTTTGATCCTTGGTGAAAGTGTAAAAATCTTTAGTAGATGGGAATACTGAACTTTTCCTTGTTAAATTTTGTCTTTGCACTGAATTCCTCCTTGTAACTTTAGACAATAGCATTGTACTGTTTTTATGATATTGCGTTCTTAAAGGCCAAGCATGCCAAGCTCTGGCTAGTCTCACTGAACTGGAAAGGTTTTGAATATAGACCCTACGATAACATTTATCTGTCATTGCACACTTAGGTCACTTAGAAGTGGTCAAGATAAGTTATAGAGTTCCATGTTCAAGTTTGCTGTAGAGTGACAAATTCTTTAGTCATAGTATCTTCTAAAAACTACCTAGCAACAACAACAAGCATACATGAAGTATCTACTATGTCTCAGGTAGTATGCTAAGTTCTTAAGACTTTGTGCTAAGTGCTGGTTACAAATGTACATAACTATTGTTATGTGTCTCTGTGGAGAAGTTACCCACACTGACAAAATCCTAAGTATCCCAAGACTTATATAGGTAGAGAGATATAGGAATATATAATTGAGAGAAAGTGGGAAAACGATCTTTACATCTTTCAGTAATTATCACCAGATCATAAGATCATTAGCCAAAAGATCACAGGGAAAAGACCATAGGAAAGACCATCTGGTCAGTTCCTCTCATTTTTTAGATGAAGAACGTGAGGCATTGAGAGGTCTTTTGGATCAAAAGTCAATATAACCAATATGAGTTAAGCAATTCACTCAAATCCTTTGAATACAAACCCAGCACTCTCTACTATAACTTAAAACAGGGGAACATGATGTAAAAGTTAAAATATCAGAGCACAGAGGATATTTTCCTGTCCCAGCTGGGAAGGTCTGATAACCAAAATGGGTTTCGTATCATAAAGTACATGACAATTAAACAGAGGGCAGGATGCACAGAGAGTAGAAAATAGTTTAAATAATCAAAGTGTTCATAGAAAAGAGACATAAAAAATATAGTACTAGAGAGTTACTGTAGTTACTTTCTGATGGGAAGAGAGATTCTGGGACAATGGACAAAAGCACTAACTGGAGAAGGGTAAAATGAACTTCAGTCATTAGCACAGAGGATTTGTTAGAAGAGCTATAGCCACCCTTAGGAAGGAAGAGATTTATTAAAGCACAGCATGACTAGTGGCTATTGGCAAGATATTAGTTGACTCTGAAAATACCCAGCATGGTTGAGGGGAAAGCATTTGACTATATCTTGTTCCCTATTGCCACTAGCATATTGTCTCCCTACTTCCATCACTAAGTAGCCTCTCCTCTTTTAAGATTCATATATTCTATGTATATCTAATTAAAGCTTGGCAGCTCTCACCTACAAAACTTCAGAACTATCCCCTTATTTCCTAAATAAGGTCAGTACCCAAATTGTCTTCTTTCCAACCCTGGGCCTCATATTGAGTAGGAAACTTCAATACATCTACTGATACTCCCTCAAACACTCTACTTGTTCAGTTCCTTCATTTATTCACTTCCCATGACCCCACCCCATCTCAAAAACTCACAGAGATGGTCAAGATGGTCACACCTTTGATTTTTCAATAATCCACAAATTCAACACTTCTATGTTCAAGATTTCTTAAATGCGCTTAACCTACCATAATCGATTGACTTTCCATTTTTTTCTCTGATTTCCCATACCAAACCATTTATCCACATTATGAGGTCTGTAAGATTAAAAATGATTATTCCAAGTATTTAAATTTCATAGGATTTAATAACAAGTGAGAGAGAAAAGGTTCCTTCAGATCAGTGAGTAGAGCAAAGAGCCAGAGATCTAGAAGCCTGCCTCACTTGAGTCAAAGAAAAAAAGCACCTCAGCATGGGTTTCAGCAAATTTATAAATAAATTCATGCCTGGGCACAACACAGGGACACAAGACAAGGGAACCTGGGGAAGAGTAAAGAATTCTGAGAAATGAAGTCTCCAGGGTACACACAGGTCCAATCCCTTGCACCCTCAATTCTTTCCCAGGTCATTATCCCTGTACTAGCCATTTTCTCTTCTTTTCCCAATCTTGACCCACTGGGTGAATTAGTTCTACTCTTTACTGTCCTATTCTCTTGAGTTCTTTGCCTACTTATCACATCATCAGTTATTTTCTAAAAACCCTAAACTTTGACCCACTCCTATTATCTGTTGTTTTAGCTCCTACTCATCTTTTACTAAACATAAGTAGAGAAAATCAAACAATTTTTCTGATTATGTACAATTAAAAATATTTTTCTTGCATGATCTCACTTGGTCCATCACTGCTTCTAGGCAACCCTACATCTCCTTATCAACACACTGTTCTACTCTCCACAGTAGCTAATAAAAATCTTTGTATCCCTTCTTAAGTCATCCATCAAGGTTCCCTTCCAGTCACCCTCTCAGCCTCAGAGTTTATATAAAATAATAAAGTCATTTGCCAAGAACTCCATGTTTTCCCCTCTTCCTCTTCTCATAACATTCAAATATCTTCTCATACTCTTTTCTCCTTCATTGCTTTCTTACATGAAGAGTTGTAAGAGATCTAACAACTGATCCTATGCCATCCCAACTTTTCACCAGAATCTTCCTTACTCTTACATATCTTCAATATTTCCCTGTCTCTTGGTTCCTTCCCTACTATTTAAAACATGCTCATGTCTCCTCCATTTAAAAAAACAAACACTAATATGATTCTTTTGTCCCTTATAATTCTTTCTTTTGCCCTTTGTGACAAAACTCCCAGAAAAGGTCATTTACAATCTATTTTCTCCTCTCATTCTGTTTCTTCCTAAAATTCAGTTTTTGACCTAATCGCAATACCAAGCCTGATATCTCCAAATGTGCCAATGATCTCCTAATTGTCAAATACAATAGCCTTTCCTCAGTTCTCATTTTTCTTGATGTTTCTATAGCTTTTGACATTTTAAATTATCTTCTTGTCCTAGATGTTCTTTTCTTTCTAACTTTTAAGACACTATTCTCTCCTAGTTTTCTTACACCTTATCTCCCTTCCCTGAGTTCATTTCAGTGACACTTGCCACCTTATAGTTTAACAAATAAAAAACTGTCCTCTAACTTTTGACTCTGGACTTTAACTCTGACTGTCCCCCTGCCTAGAATATTCCTGCTCCTTATCTCTGCCTCTTGGCTTCCCTGCTTCCTTCAAGTCCTGACAAATTCCTATCTACAATAGGAAGCTTTTCTCAATTTCTTAATTTGAATGTCTTCTCTACATTAATTATTTCCTATTTATCCTATATATAGCGTGTTTATCCATGTTTGTTTGCTTGTCAATCCTGTCTCCACATTAGATTGTGAGCTCCTTGAGGACAGACTTTTATATTTTGGGTTATCCTCATTGCTTAGCACAGTATGTGGCATATAAGTAGGTACTTAATAAATACTTATTTATACATTTGATTGCCTAAGGACTGATTAAGGATTTTAATACCCTGCATTTAACATATCACCTATCAGCTTTTGACATTTGTGTCTTTTATCTCATTTTTCATCTCAACCTAGCTCTATGGGTCTCTCAACTCTATCATAGCAGATCACTCTAACTCAAGGGTAGTATTAAGAGATAGTTCATGCACTTTATAGCCATATTTGCTTTAAAGAATTACAATGAAATGTTGCCCTCTGTTTTTGTGGGACCAGTGATCAACCTGTCCTGTCAGGTGAGAATTTAGCATTTAATTCCTTCACTATATGCATTTGCCCATTAGATTCCATATAAATAAAGAATAATTTTCCTTCTGCAAGTCATGATGAAGATTACCAAAAAGCTTTCAAAATCTTGTGAACTGTAAATGACATTTGTGTGGCAAACTTTAAAAGAAAAGTGCAGTTTCTGCAATGTCTTTATGCATTTTTAGCCCATGTTCTCTATGTCATCCTACTACAAATAGTCTACTTGGTTCATGCATAGTGCACAAACCCAGATAACTATAGCTCACAGGTTTGAAAAGCCCTCATTAGTTGCCTTCACATGATCTTGGCAATCTGCAAATTATAAATTTTAAGCCATCATTTCAGATGCCAAGAAGCTATTTTTCTCAGATCAACTGGATGTTTATTTATATGAAAAACCAGTTAGAGGATTTTGCACTCCAGAGTAACCTCAAGAATATACATTGTGGACCATAGGAATGCTTCCTCATGCCAAGGGGCCTCAGGTTTTAAAGCTAAAGATATTTTTAAGGACATTTTAACATTCAAGGAGTTTCTTTCCATTCCTCCTCCCTTCTGTGACATTGGAATTCTAGCTGCAAGATAGGGGGTCAAGCTGCAGCTCAGAATTCCAGAGTCCACCCTCCCCCCCCCCCCCCCCGAGAACTCTGGGTGAGGGGGCAGTTTAAGGCAGTTAAGGGCAATTGATTTCTAGGGGTTGAAGTGAGCAGGTCACTCTATTTGCTGTTCCCAGATCTTAGTTGCTCAAGAGGGTTTTATGCTTGAATCTTAACCCAGTCATTTTAGTTCTCTGCTGCCAACCTTGCTTTAGCTTGACTAGACCTTTAAGCAACATCGTAACTATTACTATTTAGTTATTTAGAAAAGATTAATTATAGGCTTTGAGGGCTAACTGGCTATAAAGGATACCTCTCCCTTCTGGGGGGGAGGGGCTGCTTGGACCTAACAGTTTAGGGATTCCCTGACCTTATTTTATCCTTGTTAAATTTCCCTTCCTTCCCTTCCCCACATATCATTAAACCCTTCATTATTTGGGAGCTGTGCCTGGCTATTATTTAGGGAAATACTTAGACCTCCTGGAGCTGAGCTCTTCCTGCCATGTGGACCAAAGCCTGACCCTTCCTCTGTCCCTGAAAGCTTCAAGACATCAAGCTTCTCCTATTTTCCCCTTCTCAAACCTGTAGGGAAATAGTTTAGAGAAAGTTCACATCTTTAGGAGATCAGCCTTACCTAGTTTCCTGACTGAGATCAGAAGATAACAGATCAACCTCCACTTTGTAACTGCTTGGTGGGAGGGGGGAAGTAAAGGAGTACTCCCAAGATCTTATCCCTCCCTGCTGACAGGCCTGCTTGAGAACCTGTGTGTGTGTCATCTCCATAAATCAAAGATAAGTAAGACCTGATTACTCTATAGACCACTGGCATTTGCAGCTTCCCACAAATATATCTGTTTAACAAATATAACACTTCCCATTCCATTTCCTTTCTAGGGAAGCATATTTTCTGTTTTCTATAAAGAAGATTATATATAATTATGCATATAATGTATTTAAAATGTTACCTTAAGTTTTAGAACTAATACTAAGTATCAGTTCCAAGACAGGGGAGTGGTAAGGACTAGGCAACTGAGGTTAAGTGACTTGCCCAGGATTGAACACCAAGGAAGTATCTGAAGTCATATTTAAGCCCAGGTCCTTCCAACTCCAGGCCTTGAATTCTATCCACTGCGTTACCTAGTAACTGCTAGAGCATAGGATTTTAAATTTTTTTGAATTATCACAGAATACCTATCCCTAGGCTGTTTATTTGAAAGTTTTTTTAATCTATAAAATATTTGGGGGAATAGTTTCTTTGTCTTTTGTGAGATTCATATTGCAGAGAGGAATTCAAGCTGCAAATGGGTGTTCAGGCTACAGCTCAGAATTCCAGAGGGCCACCGCGAACTCTGAAAGAGGGGGTAGTTAAGGCAGTTAAGGGAGTTGGAGTCCTGGGTTGAGAGTAGGCAGGTCACTCTCTACTTGCTGAGTCTTAGGTCCTGGGGTGCTCTTGGGGCTTGAGGCTTGAATCTGAGCAAAGCCAGCTCAGTTCCTAGCTGCCAGTCTGCTTTACCTTGATTTGACATTCAAACTACATCACAGTTTACCTCTGTTAGTTATTTATATATAGAGGGAGAATATTTATAGGGGTAGAGAACAGATTAGCCATTCAAGTAACCTTTCCCCTTTGCGGGGAGGGTCTACTTGGACATAACAGTTTGAGGGCTTCCCTGACCTTAGCAAACCTTCTCCATCTCCCTTCCTTCCCATCCCCACATATCATCAAAACCTTTAATCAATTGGGAGCAGTGCCTGGTTATATTTAGGGAAATACAACTTCCTCAAACTGAGTTCTTCTTACTTGATAGCCCTGGTTAATATCATATCCTCTGTGCCTGTTAGCTTCAAAGACATCAAGCTTCTCTTATTCTCTCCTATTCAATCCTGTGAGGGAATAATTTGAGAAAGTTATTATCTTTAGGAGTTTGGTCTTTCATAACTTAACTGTCTGAGCCCAGAACATATCTCATCAGGTTGTCCACCATTCTCATATTGTAACTGACTTTCTAATTGCTTAGGGGAGGGGGTGAAATGAAGGAGCACGCAGCAAGATCCTGCCCCTCCCTTCAGTCAAGCCTGTTTGTGGGTGTGTGTATGTGTCCTCTCCATAGACCAAAGGATCAGAGAGATTTGATCCTACAGACCTCTGTCATCTTACAGCTTCCCAAATACAACACTTTATATCCCAAATTCTAAGAGGCTGTGTGGCACAGAGAGTAAGAATGATGAATTCATATTCAGAAAGACTTGGGTTCAAATCCTACCTATGGCAAATTCTGGCTTTATAATACTCAGTCAATCTCTTTGGATGAATTCTCAAATACTATGTAGTCTTTAAGACAATATATTGCAGAAATGGTGAATTGCAGAAAAATCCAGTCTGCAAGAGTAGAAATGGTTTATTTCTGGGATTTCTTTTTGCCAATGAAATAATAGACTGGAGGAGAAAAAATAACATTGCACACTCTAAAAAATTTTCAATGCCTAGAACAGTACTATGACAATTGAGAAATACTTTTCAGATCATAAATGTTTGAGCTGAGTTGAAATTATCTGGTTTCCTGGCTCAAATATCTTTTTGCTGAAATCTAGGTCTACTAATGGTATCTTTTTTATGTTTTTAATTTTTTCCAGATTACATGTCAATATCATTTTAAATAATTTTTCTGACACTTTATGATCCATATCTTCTCTATCCCTCACACTCCAACACCTCCCCATCATGGCTGGTAATATGATCTAAGTTGTACATGTGTTATTAGACAATACATATTTATACCTCTTTCAAGTTGTGAAAGAAGATACTTATCACTTACTTCACAGATAAATTCATGGAGGAAATAAAGAATGGTATGCTTCAATCTACATTCAGACTCCATCAGATCATTCTATGGAGGTGGATAGCCTTTATTGTCATGAGTCCTTTGTGGTTGTATTTCATCCTTGCATTGTTGATAATACTTCCTCCATTCACAAATTAATTCAAAGCTGATCATCATATATTATTGCTATTCTTCTGGTTCATCTCATTTCACTTTATACCACTTTATAAAGGTCGTTCCAGGTTTATATATTTCTTTTTTGTGATCAATTTATTTATTTCTTATGATTCCAACACTATTTTTATAAAGCCATATTAGACCTTTTGCGTTATTATCTATAACCTGTTCTTGCTTCCCTCCTTTCAACATGTTAAAGAGATTCCCCATGTATCTCTGTCAGTCTCTTTAAATGTCCTTTTCCTTATCATTTGAATTATCTCTTTGTACCATCCCTTTATGTTCTCTCCTGAGAGGAAGACAAACCTGAACTTTCAACATCAATAATGGTCACTGTGTTCTTGCAGAAATGTAAATATTTGTAAAAGTCATTACATTTTCCCTCTGCACTCTGCTCCTTGTGAGATTATCAGTTTTTAGTCATTTTTACAAAAGCCAAAGGCTTTTCTGTAGACCTACTGTGGCAAGCATCTTTTGGGGTTTTCAACCTGAAAATTGGCTTTCATCTTGCTCATTAAGCAGCATGTAAATAGGAGCAATAGTGGTGCATCATGTGAGAATGAAAAGTTGAAATTTTCCAAGTTACAATGACACTCTATTATAGAGCATGTGTAGAATTGAATTTTTTAACCAAGAGGTTGAGAGAAGAAAAGAAGGAGAATACAGCTAGTTTAAGGGAGAGTGTCGGGGGGAAAAGTGAACAATGAGGAACTGGAGTTCATGGGGAGGATAAAAAGTGAGGTTAGAAATTGTAAGGCAGAGGACAACAGAATTGCAAAATATTATGATGAAAGAATTTCAAAGTTCTTTAAAACTGAGGTAGAAAATTTCTGGGTAATCACATAATCAATGGTATGACTAACTTTGTGGCTGAAATGGAATAGAAGAGAGTTATCTTTGAGCTGATTCTTTTTTTTTGGATCTTGTCTTTTTTCACGTTACTTTTTCATTTTTTAAATAATATTTTCCATAGTTAGATGATTCATGTTCTCTCCCTATCTTTTTCCCTCCCCCTCCTAGAGTTGACAAGAAATTCCATTGATTTATACATGTAATCACCCAAAACCTATTTCCATATTATTCATATTTGTAATAGAGTATTACTCTAAAACCACAATCCCAAATCATATACCCATATAATCAAGTGATAAATCACATGTTTTTCTTCTGAATTTCTACTTCCATAGTTCTTTCTCTAGAGTGGATAGCATACTTTTTCATAAGCCCCATGGGATTGTTCTTGATCATTGCATTGCTATTAGTAGCAGAGTCTATTATGTTTGATCATCCTACAATGTTTCAGTTACTGTGTGCAATGTTCTCCTGGCTTTTCTCATTTCACTCTGCATCATTTCATGGAGCTCTTTCAAATTCATATAGAAATGAAGCAGTTCATCATTCCTTATAGCACAATAGTATTCCATCACCATCATATGCCACAATTTGTTCAGCCATTCCCCAATCCCCTCATTTTCATTCCCCAATCCCCTCATTTTCCAATTTTTGCCACCACAAAAAGTGCAGTTATAAATATTTTTGTACAAACATTTTTTTCTCTTTTGGGCACAAACCCAGTAGTGATATAGCTGGATCAAAGGGCATTCAATCTTTTAAGGCCCTTTTGGCATAATTGAAAATTGACTTCCAGAATGGTTGGATCAATTCATACCTCTACCATCTTTGAGCTGATTCTTAAAGGAAATTAGGGACTCTACTAAGTGGAGGCAACAAGGAAGAATACTTCATACTTCAGATGCAGCAATTTCTACCAAGAAAGAAAGTTGTAAAGTACTGGGTCAGAAAAATATTCATATGATACTAAGCCTTGGTAAGTGTGAAGAGATGTCAGTCTACCAGATAATGATTGACCAGATGATTTTTTTTGCTTGGCCCCATAACTATTGATAAATGGATTACCTATCCTGATTAAAACATTGATGCATCCTTAATAAATGTATCATTAAACACTTTTTAGTTTTCGATCAGCAGATTTAGTCATGTCCAACCTATTGTGATCCCATTTGAGAGTCTCTTGGTAAAAATACTTGAGTGGTTTTCCATTCCTTCTTCAGCTCATTTTTATAGATGGGGAACTGAAGGAATTCACTTTAGGTAAGTGACTTGCCCAGGGTTACACCACTTTTAAATGTCTGAGGCCAGATTTGAATTCAATAAGACAAACCTTCCTGACTTGAGGTCAGGCACTCTATCCAATGGACCACGTAGCTGCTCTGGTAAATGCTATTTCATTTTATTAATTATTAGAAAGATTTAGGACCAAACTGAGGTACTGGCATACTTCTTAAAAGAAGCAAAATTTTTGCTAAACTCTTACTTTCCAGATAAAATGTCTTCAGGTATTTCCTAATGATATCATTTAACTGAAGTTCTGTGGCATAGTGAATAGAAAGACTGTGGAATCATGAATTCATAAGTTTTTACATGAACATATAACATAATTTATACACATATGCAAACATTTATTGATGTAGATGTACTTCTATATGCACATATATGTGCATTCATCAATAAAAATGTAGATACACTATAAGTATATATGAATACATATATAAATTTATTTTTATGAGCAGATAGATACATAACATTGTCGTGAAAAGCTGATACCTGTTTTAAAACATTGAATCCTATAGAGTTTAGTATAACTTTGTTAGAAACACTGGGACAGAAAATATATGTATATATATATATATACATATGTATATATATATACATGCGTGTATATATATGATAACCAAAATAATTTCATTCTTAAAATGCTTATTTATTGAATTTCTGTATGATTTAGAATAAAATAGTGATTTTATCTGGACCATTAAATTAATTCATTTATTCATTTGCTCATTTACTCAACAAATATTTGATTGTCTACTATGATCAAATTAATATATGAGACTTTGAATGGAAACAGAAGATGAAAATGTGACCAGTGCCTTTAGAGAGCTCAAAACCTAGAAGGGAAATTTACCCATACAGAAATAATTCTAACAACAGATGATACTGAGTAAGTACCATAAGGCAGATAAGGAAAAGAAGT
>NC_058132.1:184347536-184355864 GCF_016433145.1 Gracilinanus agilis | reverse complement strand
GTGTATATATATGATAACCAAAATAATTTCATTCTTAAAATGCTTATTTATTGAATTTCTGTATGATTTAGAATAAAATAGTGATTTTATCTGGACCATTAAATTAATTCATTTATTCATTTGCTCATTTACTCAACAAATATTTGATTATCTACTATGATCAAATTAATATATGAGACTTTGAATGGAAACAGAAGATGAAAATGTGACCAGTGCCTTTAGAGAGCTCAAAACCTAGAAGGGAAATTTACCCATACAGAAATAATTCTAACAACAGATGATACTGAGTAAGTACCATAAGGCAGATAAGGAAAAGAAGTGTTTTAAATGTTTAGAAAGAAAAAAAAATCAACTAGGAAGATCAGAGTAAGTTTTCCATGGAATGTGTTATAATTTGAACTATCCCTTGTCATCTTTTACTGCAGTTTATTACTGGGTCTAGAATTTAAAACATTACGAACATGGAGACTTATATAAATAAACAAAAAAAATCAATGGTAGGAAAGTAAAGATCTTTAGAGGGTTGTTGGGTTGTTTTTTTTTTTTACATCAAATCACATAAGTAATTAGAGCAGTAGCTAGCAGGATGGCTAGAGTTTATAACTGATTCAGTAGGCAATGAGGATATATCAAAGATGTTTTATAATCCTATGATGTATAAAATGTCTATATTGGATTTTTTCTGGTTGGGTTTCATATTATTTAGAAATTAATTAAATAACCATTAAGCTCTTACTTTATTCCATTCTACAGTAGAGAAATTTGAGATAGAAGATAGTACCCTTAGGTGGACTCAAATCTTTTCGAGTGCCCAAAATCAATCCATAATTGTTATTTTTTATTGATACAATGGCAGCTTGAAGGAGGTCTCCAATGGAGAGGTCAAGAGATCCCTGCTTAACCTTGTTACTTGACATTTTATTTATGACTTGGATAAAGGAATAGAAGTAATATCTTTCAATTTCAGAGGTGACAGAAAGATGAGAGACAACCAATACGCTAGATGATAGAATTACGATCGAAAAAGACATTCACAGACTAGAACACTAGACCCAATCTAATTAGATGGAAATTCGATAGGAAAAAACATAAATTGTGACAGTTCAGCTAAAGAAAATTCACTTCAAAGGTATGATTGGAAAGCAGTGTTCACCATTTTCCTTAAAAAAAACCAATCTGGAGGTTCTAGTGACTGTAAGCAAAATGAATTAGCAGGTTGATATGGCACCAAAAAAGTTAATATAACATTAGGCTGCATTAAGAGGTATAATTCCCAGGAATGCAAAGATGACAATCCCTCTAGTCAAAGCACATTGAGAGAATTGATTTCAATTCTGAGAGCCATAGTTTAGAAAAACACAAATCAACTAGAAAATGGCTAGAGAAAGTAAATAAAAATGGTGATGGATCTTGAATCCATGTTATATGAGAATCATTTGAAGAAATTAAGATGTTTAGATGGGAGAAGAGGGACATAGTTGAGGGAAAGAGGGAGGCAGAAAGAGACAAGATAGTGAAGAAAGCTGTCTTCAAATATTGGCAAAGCTTTCATTAGTAAAGAATTGCAACTTGTTCTAATGGACCCCAGAAGACATTATCCCTGGATGGAAGTTTCTAAGGAACAGTTAGATGTAAAATAAAAAAAAGAAAACTTACTAATAATTAGAGTTATCAGGAAGGCAATTGAGCTGCTAAAAATGTTTTGGGATTTTCATCATTGGAAGTCTTTTAGCAAAGAGAAGATGCTCTTTATTCAGTTATATTATTCTGGATTTGTGTTTTCTGGTATAGGTTAGATTAGTTGATCACTAAGGTCCCTTCTTGTTCTGAAATTCTGTGATATTAACTTGAGCATAGGGATTGTACCGTAGGAAGTATATTCCTAGGTAATTCTTGTATAATATGTTTATTCTTACATTTCCCTCTTAAATTTCATTTCCCTCTTAAATGTGGTGATTTTTATACCTCCAGATAAATTGCTTCTTCCTATAGATAGACATTGAATAGGAGGTAGAGTACTGGCTCTGGAATCAAAGAATCTGGGTTATTCTATGACTTTGGGCAACTGACATAGCATTACTTGACCCCAGTTTATTCAACCTTTCAAAGAAGGAATTGACTTAGATGGCCTCTAGGGACACTTCTCATTTTTAACCTCTCATTTAAATATACTATGAGAATTTTCTAAGTTTCAGTGACATATCTTGGTACACAGTAAATTCTCTTACTACTAAATTGGATTTCAAATTTGTAAATGAATATAACACTTTTACATATCCAAACAAGTAGAGACCAGACTAAATTTCTACTTCCTTTACATTTCCACAGAAATATGTAGATTATGATGATAAATCTTTCAGATACCATGACTTTTTTTTCCAAAAGTAAAAAAAGATAGGCTGAGAATGAACAAAATATACAAGTTACTGTAACCTGTTTCTGCTGCAATTGGTGTTGACAACTTAAGCCTTCATTCAGTGCTTAGAAGTTTAGTTGCTGCACTGGGAAAACAAAGATACTATACAAATTTGTAATCTAGACAAAGAGCAGGAAAATCATTCTCTATTTCAAGAGCAAAATAGATCATAAGTCAAGCAATTTCTAGCCTGTCTAGTCTGGATTTTGTAATAAGCCTGAAAAAGGGGCATCAAACTTATACTTAATATCTGTGACAGTTTAGAATCATTATTATACCAAAGAAAGGGGCTTCATTTTTCAAACTGAAAAGAATATATCAAAGAGATTAAATTAGCCAAATTACTGCATCTGAGAAGAAAAAAAGGACTATGGAAGTAGTCATGGAAGCAAGTCTACTCTAATGACATAGGTATGAGGTAGGGAATCAGTTTTGATCTCAGTTTTGACAATGATTCTCATGTCCTGGGTTGTGTTGCTTATTCTATCAGGACAATTTTGGAACTCACAGAATAGAAAGCCAGGTTCCCAATGAATGAGACTTTATTTATGAATCTTAATAATTTTTACAACAAAGACAACAACAAATATTTACTTAATCACTATCAGTTGCAATGTGTTGGCACTGTGTTTGTGGATATGCAAACCCAGGAATTTTTTTATCCAGCTTTTACCTACAAAAACTTAAAAGCATAACTGCCATGAGAGAAAAAAATAATGTGAAACTGCCAACTTGTGATGATGATAATGATAATAAGGATAATTATATTAATAATACATAGTTGCATCATCTGGCAAAACACTATTTACACATTTGCATCTCACAATAATCCTATAAAATAAGAGCTATTATCCTCATTTTTATAGAAAAGAAAAATAAAACCCAGAATTGTTGTCATTTGTGGGGGAAAACATACCTAGCAAACATGTAGGCAGTATTTAAATTCTTTTTTTTAGGGATTCCAATTCTTAAGTGAGGTTTACTTCTTTCTGCCCTAAACTTCGTATTCTCCATTTTGTTCTATTTTTTAGAGCTTTTTATTTTATCTCTTCATTTCTCCCAGATATTTATGTACTATCTTTGGAAAGTACATTCCTTTTTCTTTAAATCTTTGATTGAATTTGTTAAAGGATTAGATTTACAATAATCTTTCATAGTAGATAGTGTTTTCTTTAAACTATGCATCCCGTCAGCTTTATTTCCAGAATTTGAGCTCTAGTCATTTTCATTTTGATTCTCTGAAATTCTTACACTGAACTCAACCTCACAGAATTTCCTCCCCCACTGCTCACACACACTCTTCCTCTTTCTAGCCATTTTGCCTTATAGAATACAAGTGCCACTAGCCATTTCTGGTCATACTGGAATAATAACTTGTGCTAGAGGTCTAAGTTCCTCTCTTCTTGCCCTTGGGCTTATAACTGATCTTTTGTAAGAAGTCACTTTTGTTTCACATATTTTTTTTATCATTTTGTCTGATTTGAACTTCAGGAATTTTTAGAGAAGATATTTGATAGCAGGGTAGTTGGCCTCTGTTCAGGTTGGCATTTTGTCCAGTAGTATTTAAAAACAAAAACAAAAACAAAAACAAAAACCTTTCTTTCCATTTTAGACTCAATACCAAGTATTGGTTGCAAGGCAGGTAAGGCAGTTGGAGTTAAGTGACTTGCTCAAGTTAACACAGCTAAGAAGTGTCTAAGGTCAAATCTGAATATAGGTCAAATCTGAACCAGGCTTGGTTCTTTAGCCACCGAGCCACTTAGCTACCCCTAATAGTCTTTCTTAATGAAGCTTTTTCTAATCCTTGTATCTGTTAGAGCATCCTCTCCCTCAAATGACCATGTACAGAACTCCCAAATGACCTTTATGTAAACATGTTGTTTTCTCCATTAAGATATAGGCTCTTTCATTTTTTATATTCATATCTCCAACTATTAGGATAGTTGCTGAAACATAGTAAATATTTATAACCTATTGATTGATTGATTCATTGGTCTCCACTATAATAATAATTAAATAAAAACACAAAATAAGATGTAAAATTAAAATGAATAATGAGCTATACACTATATTAGTGAAATTGAACATGCAAACTTTAATAAGATGATACTGACATTTTAATTGGTCTCTGTCCCCCTTCCAATCTCTTTAAATAAGCAGTCAGAAGTCATATATTTATTTTGATTCTGTTTTCTTGGTTCCACATCTTGCAAATATGTTTCTACTTGTCTTTATATCCTTCATTTCACTATGTTATGTTGCAATAATATTCTATTATGTCAACATATCAAAATTCACTTAGTCACTTTCAAAACATTGTACATATTGGTTTTTTGTGTTTCTTTTTTCTTATCACAAATATTTTGTGTAGATATAATTTTACCTTTAATATCAGTCTTGATTGATATGCAGTCCTAGTAGTGGCATTGGTAGAGTCAAAGGAGATAGAGTGAGTTTGTAACTTTTTATTAAATATTTCCAAGTTTCATTACAAAAAGATTATGTCCATATCCATAACTGGAATATCTCATTGTCCTATTTTCCTATTCAAACAAAAATAAAATATCAAGTTATTAATGATTTATGTTAATTTGATGAGCATTTTTCTCAAAAGGTGTTTTAATTTTTGTTCCCCAAATTATTAGTTTGACCTATTTAAAATTATTATTAACAAATTATTTATTCCTTGGAAAACTGTTTTTACATAGACTTTGATATTTGTTGTAAATTGAGTTGGAACAGAAGATAAAGAATAGTAAGTGTATAATTTAAAAAATATGGCACCACTTTTGCTTTGATCTCCCCAGTATTTAACTCTGTACTCAACATATATCACAGTTGCTAAATGAGTATCTCAGTATGGCCCTTGAGTAAAACTGGGCATTTCAAAATCTATTTTTTAATCTGATCAGTATTATTAGTATATTACATATTTCTGAAGTTAATTATATATGAAATATTGGATTCTTCACAATGTCTTAGTGAACGAGCTTTCTTAATTCTGGTCAATTTGTTAAATGTCATTTTGTCAGTTTGTTAACTTAGACTAAAAGTGTAATCACCATTCTATCATGCTGTTTCTCTGTGTGGTAAAATGTTTGAACAGGTAATTCTATCGTTGTCAATAAATTAGGCATTGAAAGCTAAGTGAGTGAAGGAAAATTTATTTGTCTCATTTATCCTTATTACAGAAATGGAAATAAAGGTCTAAAATACCAAAATATTCATAGCAGCATTGTTGGTGAGAGTAAAGTCCTAAGGACAAAGTTTATGCCATTAATTAATGACTGAGCAATATATTTTATGTGAATATAAAGAAAGGTTACTTGAGAGTAAGAAAATGATGCATATTGGTAATTCAGAAAAATATGGGAAGTTACAAGAGTTGATGTAGAGTGAATTAAAATAAGATGAAAAGATATCAGGAATAATATTAAATTCAAATATCAGTCTTGATTTTTGAAGGATAATGAGAGGACAAACTTCCTTCCTCTTAAATAGGTGGTGAATAAAGGATATGGTAAGTTAAACTTATCAGTATGATTGATGAGAGTTGATTGCTATATCAGTTTGTCAACATGAGTATCTAATGGAAGTTGAGTTATTAGAAAGAGATTATAGTACAAGAAAAAAATTAAATGGGTGGTACAATGGCTAAAATGCTGGGTAGGTAGTCAGAAAAATCTAAATTCAGAGAGTTATCTGGATTCAGACACTTATTGGCTGTGTGATCATGACTCTATGTCTTAATCTCTTTATCTACACAATAGGAATAATAATAGTACCTACCAGTCAGAATAGTTGTGAAGATAAAATGTGACACTGGTAAAGCAATTTCTAACATTTAAACACTGTGTATGTTATAAAATTTATTATTAAAAATTTTTAAGTTAATATGGGGAGTTTTGGTCTTGAAGCTAACATGGTAAAGTAGAAAAAATTCTCAGTTGAGTTCTCCCAACATTACCCTCCAAACAATTTCAAAATAATGTATCAGATTGAATTCTGGAATGTCAGAGCCAACAAAAAGTCAGTGAAACATTCTTCTAGCCCAAGACAAAAATAGGAGAATGAGAGAACTGTTAAATGGGGAAAGAAGCTACCCAAGAACAAAACACCAGTGGTGAGACAAGATGACAAGAGAAGCAGCAGTGGTTTCTGGAGTTCTCAAAGCACCAATAGCAAGGAAATTGGAAGGAGATTACAAGGGCATTCAGGTGGTTTAGTGGATAGAGAACCAAACCTAGAGATGGGAGGTACTGGGTTAGAATCTGACCTCAAATACTTTCTAGCTGTGTGACCCTTGGCAAATCACTTAACCTCAATTGCCAAGCCCTTACCACTCTTTTGCCTTGGAACAAAAATTTTGTATTGATTCTAAAACAAAAAAGAAAGGCTTAAAAAAAGGAGATTACAGAAGACCCCTGTGTTAGCATGGGACATAGGAAAAGATACTGGCGACTCCAATGATTATATCCATTTCTGTGTGGACAAATTGGCCACAGTCTGTGGACACAGAACTATGTGGACAATTCAAGGACAGAAAAGAACACTTTTAGTCAGAAAGGATTGGAAACTCTGATGTAGATCTCTTTGGCAACTTCATAGACCAGGGATGGGCAAACTTTTTAAAGAGGGGGCCAAATTTGAAAGGACATGCTCATCTGTCAGTCTGTTTCTAAGGCAACTCTTTTGAAGTTTCATTGTATTGTATCCTACTCGTTGTATTCATCAGATTAGGAATAATGTCCTGCTGCTGGATAAAACATTTCAGCCCCCACTCCCCTCCATCTGACCTGTGGGCCATAGTTTGCTCATCACTGTCATATACTCTTCCCATTTCCCAGCCATAGATCAAAGGAAGAAGGAAGAAGTTTTGTTCAAGAAGGAAAATAAACCCTGAGTAAAAACATCACATCTAGTCTCAGGAGATTACAGACCTTAAGGAGCAGTAATAATGATTGTAATTCCAAGGAATCAAGGGTCCTACTTGGGAAGGACCAGAGTACAGACCAAAAAGCAGTGACTACACCTCTCAAATAGACGACATCATTTTGGAAGCACTGAAAGCTTTTAAATCCCAAGAATTATGTGAAAATAATCTGGATTTAAGATAGATACAGAGCCTCCCCAATCCAAGAAACTGAAATTACAAAACAAAAAAAAGTGGGAAAATGAGCAAAAAATTTAAAAAAGGAATCTGACCATAAAAAGTGACTGTGTCAAGTGACAGGGAAGATTGAGATATACACTCAAAAGACAGTAAAGTCAAAGCATGTATAAACAAAGCCACAAAGCAAAATGTGAATTGAGCACACAAACAAGAAGAGGTTTAAAAATTATTTTCAAAATTAAATTAAAGTAGTAGAAGAAATATTAAGTAAAGAATGAAGGAAAAAAACAATATTATGAAAAGACAAGTAATAGCTTGGTAAAAGAGGGTGCAAAAATAATAAATAACCCTAAAATAGCCAAATATGAAATAGCCAAATGGAAAAAGAAGAACAAACCCATTAAAATGATAAAAATTAGAACAAGAAAATAGAAGCAGATAAATCTATGGTACATCAAGACACAATAAAATGAAGTAAAATGAATAACAAAATATGGAAGAACATAAGAGGAAATGTCAAATATCTCATTAGAAAAGTGACTGGGAAATAGATTATCATAGGATATGAAATGGATAATTGTGACTACAAGAAACTAAAAAGCTTTTGCACAGAGGTTCCGGGTTAAGATGGAGGCAGAGTAAGAAGCAGCTCTTAACCTCTCCTGACTGAAACACACAAAACTCCTCAAGGGGACATAAAAACAAGTCCAGACGAACGGAGGAACCCCACAACAGGGAACAGCATGGAAGGTACATGGAATTGAGACATTTCCAGGCTATAAAGGGCTCTCACTAAATC